>NW_006204027.1:1057573-1187232 GCF_000334495.1 Tupaia belangeri chinensis | reverse complement strand
AAGAGCTACGCTACTTTTGTCAGACATACATTTTAGAGACTTTTAAATAAACTTATATAGCAATACCGAGCTGCATGTCTTCTAAACTTTGCTGTTTCATCCGTCTATACCAAGTGCCGTGGAACAAAATGGATGTGCCTTCAGCTTTCTACGGTCCTGGAAAATGAACCAGTCCACTTAACAATAAATGGTGGTTGGTTCAAACACACATGACTGGTCTAGTGAAGAAGAAAAGAAAGTTGAGCTTAATGAAGTCCAGTGTCTGTGTCCCTGTGCGTGGACAGGAAAGGACGAGTGTTTTATAACTGTTTATTGGAGTTAATGGTAATAAATTCCTCACTTGTGATGCATTAACTTTAATGTTTTCATTACTTGGTGATTTAGGTTTTCCCTTTCCACGCTGTAAATCATCTTGTCCCAGTAGCAGAGCAGGTCGAGTGCCTGCCATCATGTTCATCATGTTCAGTGGGAAAAGGAATGTTCTCTTTCTCTCTCCCACTTGGTCTGACAAAGATGATTGGCTTCCTCCCGATTTGCTACTTTCTAAGTAAGCAATAAAGACAGACAGACAGACAGATGCATCCAACCACAGCATAGCCGAACGTGGCAGGGCCTAGTTTAGATGCTAGGGAAGGATGGGTCGCCATAGTAACTTTCCAAATGTATTGGGAGCTGAAGCTTTTTTTCCTTTTCCTTTTTTTTTTTTTTTCCCCCTCTGTTTGCTGAGTGTGAGCCCTTAGTTAATGAGCTGTGCAAATAGATATTGAGATTTACTGTTTTTATTTTGCAATTACAGACTTGGTGATTCGGTTGGAAACTTTTGGGTCTGGAAACATCACCCTCATTTTTCCCTCCGAATTCTTTTTCCTTGGAAAGTTCATCTCACTTCAGACTTGCCTGAGTTTTGTCAAATGAGACAGAAGAATCAAGGAAGGTTTTAAATGTCAAATTTGTAATTTCTTAAAACAGGGGAGTGATTTTTGCCCCAAGGGTACCTTATCATAGCCGGCGTCGTTTCTCTGTATCTGAGTCCATACTGCTGCGCAGATACCCACAAGCTGTCTAGGAGTGAGGTTTGGGTTGGGAGTGGCCCTTTGTCCAGTAGATGATACATACCAGGTCAACGCAACATTGCAAAGATCATTGCCTTCCCATCAGGTTCTTCTTGATGGGGTGTGAGAGTTCTCATTAGATCACCCACCCTGAAATACCCCCAGAGAATCACTATAATTAGTTCCTGAGTCTTCTTTTTTATTTTCTGCTTTGTTTGCTTTAAAAGTTTTCTCAATGCAGTGCTCTGATGATATCTAAATGTCTTTACTGGAGAGACATGGAGAGGCAAGTTTATTAGCATTCAGTTCCTCCTCCAAGTCTTTTGCTTTGGAGAGTAACTAAAACAGAGACTCCAGGATTCTGTTACCACTAATCTCCACGAAATTCACTGTCGACAGTACTAAGTGCTCAGACACACGTAGGATATTTGTGTACAGGATGCAAACTAATGTGTCTATAGAAGTTCAAAAAGAAAATACTATTTCTCAGGGTGGGAAACAAAAGAATAAGACTGAGAAATCCTAGAGGAAGCTAAGTGCTCAGCCACAGTCTATAGCTCAGAAAGGAAGCTATCCAGGGGACCAGCAGTTAGCATAATGGCTATGTCACTGGACTCCCATGTAGTTGAATACTGTTCGAGTCTCGGACCTGGTGGCTTAAACTCATGCTGGGCGCGTGTGCATGCATGCCCAAGATCCCAAGAGGAGAATGGAGGAGAAGGGATTGTGGCGTGGCCATCCCCCCTGGGGGGGGATTTCTCGCTTTCTGTCTCTCTTTCTGGTGAGTGCACACACCCTATAGCAAAAACCTCTCCAGAAAAAAAGAAAGAAAGAAAGAAAGCTATCCAGGAGGTTGAGGCAGGAGGACTGAGAATGCAAGGCCAGCCTGGGTAACATGGGTAACATAATGAGACCTCTTTCTAAAAGAAAGAAATTGCTATCAACAGCTGTTTCTGAAGAGTAATCAGACATTCATTTGTTTGTTTATTTAGGTTTTTATCATAGGGTGCATGCATTCACCAGAGAGAGAAACAGAGAAAGCTAAAGTGAGAAATCACCCCCCCAGGAGGATAACCATACCACGATCCCTTCTCCCCTCTCCTCTCAGGATTTTGGGCACAAATGCACACATGCCCTGTGTTTTTTGTTTTTTGGGTTTTGTTTTGTTTTGTTTTAAGCCACCAGGTCCATAACTCAAACTGCAGAGTCGATCATGTGGGATCCAACACCTTAACGAACATCCCACTTGCTAGTCCAAGAATTCCTGAATTGAAACAGTTTGGATATGGGGCCGGCAGATGGCGTGGTGGTTAAAGGCGCTGGACTCCCGCGTGGCCAGCCACGGTTAAAGTCTTGGACCTGATGGCTTGCTTTCTCACTTTCCCTCTCTCTCTCTCTCACTATCTAAACAAATTAGAAAAGAACAACAATAATAAAGTTTAAACAATTCTTAAAAAAAAAAAACTGTGATAAAGCTCTATGGGTTCTCAGGCTTTTGCTCATCGTAACACTGTGCTCTGACATTCATATGCTCAGTCCACTTCCATGGAACGCCCACAATTTTGAAGCAGTGCAGCTTTTTCAAGGAAATAAAGCACTGTGGAAATTCTTGATTGCCATGATTATGATCATACATCAGATGTGTTTAGTCATTGTAGACTGCAGCATAGGTAAAATAAGCTTTATTTTTAATTAACTTTTCCCCTTAAGAAAACATCGATATGCAAATGAGTGATATTATTATAAAATAACTTTAAGTCCATTCTTTCTCTACAAGTACATTATTCAAAATCTCTGCTCTTCAGTTTATCAGACTACACAAATGCGTCACGATACCATGATTTAGAAACAATGGGCTATTTTGTTGAGTTAGTCATTCTTTAAGCGGAGCCATTTACACCTACCAGATGCTGTTGATTACTGTTTATTTAGATGCTAGCATTTGTGTGTTAAAGTTATCATACCTGGACTTAGAAGGACCTTTTTCTAATCACTTTGTGTGTATGTGTGTGTGTATGCACGTTCATGCCCCAAATCCCAACAGGATGGAGAAATAGAGGAGAAGGGATTGCAGAGTGACCATTCCCCATTGGGGAATTCTCCCTTTTGCTTTCTCTGTCTGTCTTTGGTGAGTACATGCACCCTCTGGCAAGATTTTTTTTAAAAAAAAGTAGAAAAGAAATACAGGATCTTAAAATAACATCAGCATCAAGTATTAGAATAACCACACTGTACTTGTTTCTTTAAAAAAAAAATGGGGGGGATCTCTTTTGTGGGAGAGTGAAGTGAGAAGACCCTGTTTTCCCTCAATCACTTCTAGGTGTGTCTCCTCAGCTGAAGCTCAGAATATTAGAAAAAGCATGGGCTTTTCTAGCTGAGCAATCTTCAGCAAGTCATGTAATTTTACCATACCTCAGATTCCTAGTTTATAATAAAATGGAGGTGATAATAATACATACCTCATGGGAATGTTATGGGACTCAAATGAGATGTAAAAATGCTACTTGGGGCTGGACAGTGGTGCACCTCTTTAAGGATGCCTCGCATGATCTAGGGCTAGGTGAAGTTGGAGGTGGATTGTGGTGTCATGACCCTGTTGGGGTACTATCTTTCTGTCTGTCTCTCTTGCTCATGGAAGAAATATTAGGTTGTCGGAAAAGTCATAATGTATTCTTTTTCTATGCAAAAATGTGTCATGACTTTTCCAATAACCCACAGAATAAATAAACTTTTCCAAAAATGTTTAATAAGATGATTATTAAAAACTTGTTAGGGCCAGCACGTGGTGTAGTGGTTGAGGCGGCTGGATCCCACATGGTCAACTGCACAGTTTGAGTCCCTGACCCAGTGGCTTAAAAACACATGCCAGGGAGGGCCAGCAGGTGGCATGGTGGTTAAGGGCACTGGACTCCCAAATGGCTGACCACAGTCCAAGTCTGGGACTTGGCAGCTTGCTTGCTCTCTCTCTCTCTCTCTCTCTGTCCCTCTCTGGTCAAATTAAAAATAAAATAAATAAAGTTTAAAAAAAAAAAATAACAGGTACATAGGCACATGTGCCCAAAATTCCAAAAGAAGAATGGATGAGAAGGGATTGTTGTGTTGCCATCCTTTCAGGGGGATAATTTCTCACCTTCTCTCTCTCCCTCCTGTGAATACATCTGCCCTATAGCAAACTAAAACAAACAAAAACAAAACTTGTTAGTTTTTTTCTTTTTTTGCCATTTTTGTTAAGACATATTAGTTTGTAATTACTTTGTTCATCAATTATCTGTTCTTTTTTTTCTTGGTATTACTGACATAGAACCTATCATGAGTTTTCTTTATCTTCAGTGTAACAAGATTTCTTCCACAGATTTTTACTATTTGCTCTGTTATCTGACTTAGCATGTTTAAGACCTTAAAAACAATTGGGAGGATAACATGGGTTCATCAAGCTCTCTTGAAATGTTTCTGTGTACCTTTTTTAGCATTTCCTGACATCCTTTAGTCCAACTCCATTGCACTTGCTACGTTTCTTCTTAAGTCATAGCTTGTTGAAGAACTTAAATACACTGTGTTTACTTCCTTCACTTTTGCTATAGGATATCTGTCTCCATGAACATTTCCATTGAGTTAGAGCTATCTGAGTGGTTTCTGTATCTTTGAAGCTTTTTACTTTTTTCTCTATTCATGATAGAGTTTGCAAAAGAGAGTACCTTCCACAGGACCTGGTCATACTGCCATCCCCTTTCTCCCATTCTTTGGCCCCTTATACTCAGTGGGTATGTTCCATACCACCTAGGCCAGGGACTCATCCTACAGTGCCATGTGGGACCTGGCTTCTCCAGAGGCATGCCTGACCATTGAGCCCCAAAGCTAGCCTCCATCTTTGAAACTTTTAGATCCTAAGTCTATTAGGAATGACTTATAATTTTTTGCCTTATATATACTAGTCTAAGTTCCTTAACAAGTGAAGCACAAGGACCAGCAGATGGCATAGTGGTTACATCCCTGGACTCCCATATGGTCTACCACGGTTCAAGTCCCAGAACCTGTGGGTTGAAACTCACACCTGGCGCATGTGCATGTGTACGCAAGATCTCAGGAGGAGAAAGAATTGCAGCATGGCCATCTCCTCTAGGGGGTAATCTCTGGCTATCTCCTGCTGGGGGTGATTTCTTACTTTCCCTCTCACTGTCTCTGTCTCTCTCTCTCTATCTCCAGTGAGCACGTGTGCCCTAAGGCAAAAATCTCGAAAAAATAAATAAATAAAAAATAAGTGAAGCACAATGACAGAAAGGTATGTGGAGTAAGTGTAAATTCAGATGGGTATCAAATGAAACCACAGAAGTTAAAGATTTATAAGAAGCCCATCTTAAGGGAATATCTTATAGAGGAAGAGTCATTGAAACCAACTTCCCTATTAGCTTCAGAAAATGGGCATTTCTTGCCAAACACCACAAACTGATGTCATTTATTGACTGGTCCTAGAAAATTGAGAAAAAGGAAAAAAAGTAACCCAGAAAAGCAAGAAGCTAAGGAAAAGCATTAATTAACTTTTTAAAGAAGAATCAAAGCCCAAATGCAAAGAAGAGCATTTAATGAACAGATTTGGGATCAACAACCACCACACAAGAAAAAACTACCCACACCATCCTGCCTCTGATTCCCCTCTTCACCTCCGTATGTTTGCAGCATTGCGGAATGTGCATTTGTGTATGCGTCTGAAATGCACACACCAGTGATCTGTGAGTGAGCTAGAACTGCCGGTGAAACTTAACCATTCCCAGCCCTCACCATTAAAATCTCCAAGGTTTTCCTTTTCAAGAATTATTTTATTTAACTTTATTTGTTTATTTAAATTTGACCAGAGAGGGATGGGGAGGGGGTTGAGAAACCAACCTGCCAGGTTTGGGTCTCAAACCAGCACCCTTAACCACCATACCACCTACCTGTCGGCCTCAAAATCTCCAAAGTTCTTTTTTTATTTTTATTTTTGGAGAGGTTTTTGCTATAGGGCGTGTGCTCTCACCAGAAAGAGAGACAGAAAAACAGAAAGCAAGAAATCACCCCCCAGGGGGGGATGGCCATGCCACAGTCCCTTCTCCTCCATTCTCCTCTTGGGATATTGGGCACGCATGCACACGTGCCTGGCATGAGTTTAAGCCACCAGGTCCAGGACTTGAACCGCAGTCGACTACATGGGAGTCCAGTGATATACCCATTACACTAACTGCTGGTCCCTCTCCAAGGTTCTTAATACATATTATTTAGTGAAGGAACTGGAAACTTCACCGCACATGAAATTTACTCCTGGTAACTTCAGTCTCTAGGTTTGAATTAGTTTGGTCCCTTTTTTAAAAAACAGTTGAAAAGGAGCCAGCAGGTAGTGTGATGGTTGAGGTGCTGGACTCCCACATGGCCAACTACAGTTCAAGTCCTGGACCTGGTGGCTTGCTTTCTTACTTTCCTTCTCTCTCTCTGGTCAAAATAAAATAATAATAATAATGAATAAAATAATTATTTTTTAAAAATAGTTGAGAAGAACTTAAAAGGAAGGGGAAAGATGGGAGAGGTCCACAATGTAAGAGGGAGAAAGAGTTGAACAACAGATATTTTTGTAAAAACATTCATTTCCTTTTCAGGTTGATTAATCAAGAGACCAGGCCAGCTGCCTATAATGAAAGTTAGCGGGCACCTGGTTTGTCCTGCAGGGGCTGCAGCCTTTTTGTGGTGTAGCTTCCTGTGCTGCCAGCCGTGTTCTGAGGTGTTACCAACCGATTTCTCCAATTCTCTTTTCTCAGTGGGCTAGAACGCAGCTGGTTAAATAGGCCATGACTCACAGAAGCTCCCATGTCTTTTTTATTGACTACTTTATGGAAATGTATCACACTCCAAAAGGTCCCCATTGTTGTTGCTGGGCATAGCTGACTGAAGAGTCATGTATCGCACTGCGACCACCCTGTCGTTTTTTATTGCAGAGTTGAGTGTGGGTGGGACACAAGGGTTTAAAGGAATCTGGATGAGAAGAGAACGATGTCTGAGAATTTCTTTTATCTTCATCTGCCATGAAAGTTGGTGGCCATCACTTCTGGGTAACACATGTCTCTGTTGATTTTATCTTTATGGCCCCACATCCTTCAGCTAAGTGAATTTTCTTTAGATTGGCTATTCTGAGAGATTTAGTAAGTGAAGTAGCAGAGAGAGATTATGACACTAATGTAATTCTGTTTTGTGTTGATATAATGTGTTACACCCCTAGTTTTATCCAAGGGGGCCATGTATTCCAACAAATCAAAATCATTTCTATTTTTTTATTACATTGATGAAATCTTTTCTTAGGTAATTAACAAAAAGCCTCTTTTTGTTTCATCGTATACTTAAATATAAATGTTTTTACCTTAAAATAGAAACTTACACAACTGTTTGTGGCTTCTTTCTATTTAATATTGTCATGCTACGAAGCATTTGCACACTTTCCATTACATATTAAGTAGCTCTCTACAGATCTGTTTGTTTACCAGCAGGTGTGGAGTCAGGCATGTAAGACTCCTTCTGCGTCATATGCCACAGCATAGCTGGCACTGTGTGTTCTCAGGGTCACCAGTCCTTGATCAGTAGGGACCTGAGCTGACACCGAAGGAGGAGAGCGCTTGAGTGGCACAGTGGCTTCCCATCTTGGTTATCTAGATTCATCTGATAAATCATGGAGCCAATGAGATTGAGCCCCGAGTCACCTCTATGTTGAGAACAGCTCTGTTCTTTACTCACCATGCAGTGGCTGGTACAGAGAAGATAATCAAGAGAATAGAGGCTGATTTGATTATACTTTCCAATTTTTTTCCTACCACCATTCCACACTTTGCTCATATCCCTTTTTTTTTTCGATTTCCTATAAGGGGAAACCAGGCAGGAGGGTTCACCACTACAGATTCTCTCGAGTAAGAAAGCAACAGAACACATCTGACTAGGCACAAAACATGCAGCATATTGAAACAACAACAACAAAAACCCTCAATTTTCGGCTATATTACTCTTCAGAAGTCTTGCCGGTGAACGACCGAGAGAAAATCCAGCATCTCCTTCGGTGCCCAGTGTCAGTGAACCGAGCTGGACTCAGAGAGATGGTCTATGATGCTGCTGAGGCTCCTCTCCTGGAATCAGTGACTTGGAGTTCAAACCTCTCTGCTGCATGATGCCTTTGTTTTCTTGGTGGTGGCATTCTTGGGTTTCAGTTGGTGGGGAGAGAAAAGCCTCATGCTGATAATGTACTGAAAGTAAATGAAATTAAATAAGCGAAGCAGTGCTCATCACTGCTTCCTCCCCCCTGGGTAATTCAATTCAAGCTCTCTCTCTGATGGCAACTCACAGGGGCTGTCTCTGTCACCCCGCTGGGGCCTGGAGTCTTAACATCTAAATAAAAGTTTCACTCAAGCATTTTTTATGCTCCTGCCAGCAGGATCAGTGAGCTGGTGTGGGCACATTAATGTAATATTCATACTCGCAGACTCTCCCTGCACACGAGGCAATGTCTTCCCATTTTCATAATTATAGATGTTCCATAAAATGGCATTTAGATTTGCATTAAAAAAGGAGGTTTGAATTCTAATAGAACGTTTAACATGTCTTTTATGATTCAGACTCTTGGCATCTTTAACAAGAAGCTGCATCTCTAAGTTTAACAAGACCTTAAAAAAGAAAAAATAAATCTTTGAGAAGAGATGGAAACTCCAAGCTTAGGGGACCCTGTTTTCCTGATCCCTGTGTCTTTCATTTAATTTTTCTTGGCCTCCAGATGCAACTTTTTGACAGCACTTTAGAGAGGACATGCTCTCCTTCAAAGGGCCTTCTCTACCAAACCTGGCAGGTCCTCACCCCACCCAGTGCCTCCTCCTTAGTAGAATCTGCTACTGCTCTTTTGGAGAGTGTTTTCAGAGGGATAATAAGATTTTCAGAGCTTTAGGAGAAAGGAAAGAATACTAAAGAAATGAACTTTCCTTTGCTGCTTTTCATCTCATGCTTGCACCCTGAGACTCATCTGGAAAGATTTATTGTGGCAGCCACAGAGTTTGTTAACTGTAAAACACACAAGTGAAATAGCCCACGAACAAGGAAGTTGGCAATGAAGGCCAATCAGATAAAGAATCAGACTCATAAACACACTAAAAAAGAAAAAGAGGGGCTGGCAGGTAGCATGGTGGTTGACGGCCCTGGACTCCCACATGGCCAACAGTAGTTTGAGTCCCAGATCTGGTGGCTTGCTTTTTTGCTTTCTCTCTCTCTCCCCCTCTCTCTTCCCCCCCACCTCTGGTCAAATTAAAATAAATAAACAAACAGATAAATTTAAATAAAATAATTATTTAATAAAAAAGAAAAAGAGAGGCTCTTCTGATGTACATTTTTTCAATTAAGCTTAAAACAGCTTATAGAAGCAAACAATAAGTTTAATTGCATTTTAAATTCTCTTAAAATGTTATTTTAAAAAAATAGGTAAAGCATTGAACAAGGTGCTAATTCATAGCCACCACCAAATACACGTTAGTTATGGTAGGAAATGTTCAAAATCAAATTGATTGCAAAATGGTTACATCATCCAAAAGTCTCAAGATACTACATTGGTGACCGAGTCAATTTATGTGTGTTGTGCCTTATTTGGTGGTGTATTTTGTTTGCTTTATAAACATTTTAAGATGAACCATAAGAGACTTGGGTCTGAAGACTGAAAAGAATAAATATTAAGATTATAGGAGGTAGGACAAGCATTTGTCGTAATGGCTACGTCCCTGGACTCCCATATAGTCCACCGCAGTTCGAGTCATGGACCCCGTGGCTTAAACTCACTCTGGGCGCATGTGCATGTGTGCCCAAGATCCTGAGAGGAGAATGGAGAAGGGATTGCAGAGTAGCCATCCCCCCTGGGGGGTGATTTCTCACTTTCTGTCTCTCTGTCTGCCTCTGTCTTTCTGGCGAACGCACATGCCCTATAGCAGAAACCTCTCCAAAAAAAAAAAAAAAAAACGGTTACAGGAGGTGGCAGATGGTGTGGTGGTTAAGGCAGTGGAGTCCCACCATAGTTTGAGTCTCAGACCTAGCGGTTGCTTTCTCACTTTCACCCTCTCTCTCTGATCAAATTTAAAAATTAATTAATTAAACTAAATAAATCTTTTTTAAAAATGATTCTGCTAGCCCACTCCCTTAGTTTTGCCTAATTAAGAAATTACCATTGTATTCTTTAAAGCATTTGGAGTATTTTTGTTTCATTTTATGTCAGGAGGAGTAAACTTCTTTGCTTCTGTCCTTTGCTCATCTTTTCTGTAAAGTAAGTATAAACACCAGTGGAGGAAGATGGATTAGGATCTTGACTTCTCCATAAATTTGTACCTAACGAGGCTAATTGAAAGCCAAGAATGTTAGCAGCACACAATTAAAAGCTAATATCAGTTCCACATCTTCCTTTGTTCAGGCTTCTATGAGTCTTAGACTCTTTATACTTTGAAGAAACCACGATTTGGTGTTATTGCTAAGTTCAGCTTACACAGCATTTCTTTGTGTGAACTTAATAAAATTTATGTTCTTAAAGGTAGCTTTCTGGTTTGTTTTTTTTTGGGGGGGGGGAGTATGTGTTTTTGCTCCCTCTGAGGTGACTTGTGTTTATGGTGGAGTCTATCACTCATTAAAGCTTGTCTGTGCTATTCATTTGACTTTTGATTATCTCAATGTGGATTATCCAATTTGGAGCTTATATCCACAACAAATTCTTAATTCTCTGGAGTTCTTTTCCTGCCAATCAGTACATATTTAGGCTATCTCCCCTGGCCACAAACTAGTGTATGTTTAGATCATTTTAAGCAATTTTAGTATTAGATATAATTAGGAAGAAAGATAATTAACTTTTCCCCCAATCATACAGAAATTGTTTTATTTTGCACTGGGTTTATGCAATTGCCCTTCTGTACCCCATCATTAATGTGGATTATCTAAAGTAGCCTAAATAAATGAAAATTTTGTCGTGTTTTTAGGAAAGCTTTTTGTGATGATTATTATCTTTTTTCAGGAATGGAAGACATCCTAAAAGGAGCTCAAGAGCTTGATAACATCATCAAGCAAGGGTACCTGGAGAAGAAAAGCAAAGGTATTAATCAGATTCTCAGGAAGACATTCCAGGAAGGGAAGGATAAAGGAGGAAAACAGGACCAACAGATGGAGTGCCTTTTCTGTGTCCAGTACCATACTAGGCAGGTCTAGGGCAAAAGCAAGGCAAAGGCAGAAAAGAACCCCGGTGTCTATAAACTGAAGAGGTGGCCCAGGTTTCAGCAGACTGAGCTTCAACAGGCGCCATGCTCCCATCGTGTCCCCAACACCTAGCACACAACGGTGCTTAATAAAACAATGAATGAATGATACTCTTGTCTTCATCTCTCAGTTTGCTCCCATAAAGAGTAAAACTGTTGCTGAGAGTATAGTTTTTAACTTTTTTTTAAAAAAATTTGCTTTGGGGGAACCAGCAGTTAGC
Organism: Tupaia belangeri chinensis; assembly: GCF_000334495.1. Classification (NCBI taxonomy): domain Eukaryota; kingdom Metazoa; phylum Chordata; class Mammalia; order Scandentia; family Tupaiidae; genus Tupaia; species Tupaia belangeri. Next base: position 1,175,688 of record NW_006204027.1, on the reverse strand, counting down.
GTAATGGCTATGTCACTGGACTCCCACGTAGTCAACTGCGGTTCACGTCCCAGACCCGGTGGCTTAAAACTCACTCCGGGCACGTGTGCATGCGTGCCCAAGATCCCGGGAGGAGAATGGAGGAGAAGGGATTGCAGCGTGACCATCCCCCCTGGGGGGGTGATTTCTCGCTTTCTGTCTCTCTGTCTCTCTCTGTCTGTCTGGTGAGCGCACGTACCCTATAGTGAAAACCTCTCCAAAAAAAAAAAAATTTGCTTTGGAGCACGTGCACTCATTGGGGAAAGAGAGAGGAAAGTGAGGAAGTATCCCTGGGGGGCTGGCCGTGCCGCAATCCCTTCTTCACTCTTTTCTCAAGATTCTGGACATGCACGCACAAGCGCCAGGTGTGTTTTTCAAACTGCAGGGCTGGAACCTGAACCACACAGTCACCATATGGGATCCAACCGCCTTAACCACCACACCACTGGCTGGCTGGTCAGAATGTAGTTTTTATATCATATGTGAAGTAACCTACTTTCAAATTTCAGTTAAGCCCAATTCTTGACCTTTAACCATTCAATTATTGGGTCATCAGAAAAGTCATAACATACTTTTTAATGTTTTTCTATGCAAAAATGCCTTAAGGCTTTTTCTTTTCTTTTTTTTTTTTGAAAGATTTTTCCTGTAGGATGCATGCACTTGCTGGAGAGCCAGAAAGCAAGAAATCACCCCTGAGAGAGAATGGCTACACAGCAATCCCTCCTCCATTTTCCTCTTGGGATTTTGGGCACACACATACACACACACACACACATACCTGGCCTGAATTTTAAGGGCACTCAAACCGCGGTCAACTACACAGGTGTCCAGCAACGTAACCATTATGCTGGTTATGTCTGGTCCCGCATCATGACTTTTCTGATGACCCAGTAGAATAAGTATTAGGGATAGGATCTCGGGTTTAATGTTCAACAGGCAAATTGGCAAGTTGTATTGCAAAAACCAATTGTCTCATGGGCATGGCCTGGAGTATCATTTTAGTTCGTTGAAGACAGCACATAAAGATACCATAGAAAATTTGGGAAGTACAGGAAAAGATTAGAACCTGAAAAACATGAAGGAAGCCAGATGAAAAGACAGCTGCAAGGACACAGAGCAGGCAAACCTGTTTAGAACTTAGACCTTTAACTGAGCTAGTCCTGTGAACTCAGTCAATATGGGATAACCTGTGGGAGTGAAAGGGAGGGCTTTACAGTCCATTAACCTGGGAAATAAAACAATAACACAGTGGACCGTGTGTTGTTGGATTTTACGGACTCTTCAGTGACTATAGTTACCTGAATTTATGTCCCTTACTGCTGTTCCATTTAGATCATAGTTTCTTTGGATCCGAGTGGCAGAAGCGATGGTGTGTTGTCAGCAGAGGCTTCTTCTACTACTATGCTAATGAGAAAAGTAAGTGTTCTTCATTCGCACAGCAGCATCTCACTCCTGGATGCAAGCACTTTGTAAATTCTCAAGTACTTAGATCTCAAGATAGCAGTCCTTAACTAACACCTATCTAGGGACAAGCTTGGGAAATAAATAGGCTTGAGAAGGTAGTACCTTGCCCATTACCAAAAACAGAGACCAATTTAGAAATTAGCTGCCCTTTAAACACTATTTGTGGTCACCATGTAAAGGGATTATCTTTTATTATAATTAATAACAGAACATAATCAAAATGGAATGTTTTGTCATTCTTTTAATTTTTTTCATTTAAAAAAAAAATTTGTGGGACCAGCAGTTAGCATAATGGCTGTGTCGCGGGACTCCCATGTAGTTGACCACAGTCCGAGTCCCAGACCCGGTGGCTTAAACTCACACCGAGTACGTGTACGTGCGTGCCCAAGATCCCGTGAGGAGAATGGGGGAGAAGGGATTGCGTTGTGGCCATCCCCCCTGGCGAGTGATTTCTCACTTTCTGTCTCTCCGTCTCTCTCTTTCTGGCGAGTGTACATGCCCTATAGCAAGAAACTCTCAAAAAAAAAAAAAAAACCAATTTGCTGTAGGGCATGTATACTCTCTCAACGGAGAGACAGAGAAAGAAAATGAGAAAGGAAACATCCCCCCCCAGAGGGGTGGCCACACCACAATCCCTTCTCCTCCATTCTCCTTTTGGGATTTTGGGCATGTACATGTACCTGGTATGTTTCTCAAGCCATTGGGTCTAGGAACTTGAACTACATAGTCAGTCAAATTGGATCAGCCACTTTAACCACCATGTCACCTACTGGTCCCATGTTTTGGCATTCCAAAAAAAAAAAAACCACTTAGAATTCTTTGTAAGTATTAATAACTAAAAGCTAGAATATTGGACCAGCAGTTGGCATAATGGCTATGTCACTGGACTCCCATGTAGTCGACCACAGTTCGAGTCCCGGACCCGATGGCTTAAACTCACACCAGGCATGTGTGTGTGTGTGTGTGTGTGTGTGTGTGCCCAAGATCCCAAGAGGAGAATGGAGAAGAAGGGATTGCGGTGTGGCCATCCCCCCTGGGGGGTGATTTCTCGCTTTCTGTCTCTCTGTCTCTCTCCCTGTCTTCCTGGCGAGTGCACGTGCCCTATAACAAATACCTCTCCAAAATAAAGAGACTAGATATCCAGGCATTGAGAGAAGAGTAAGTTTGGAAATAAACAAATAAATAAATAAATAAAAGCTAGAATATTGAAGCTAATTAATTCTGAGAAAGATTTAAACAGCTTAACAATAGCCCAGAGATAGACTCCTAGAGCTCAAACTCCCGAGGAGCATGCTCCAAACTTGATTCTACTGACTACTGGGAACTAGTCCAGTGGACATCTCTGGAGCCATGGAGTACTGAGACCCAAATGGTTGCTGTGCCCAGGAGACACCCTTCAGCCAGATGGCAGCAGCAGCAAAGTGTTGACTCAGGCCAGAGAGGCAGTTTCCTAATGAGCTGCTGCTGACTCAGTCAAGCACAGCACGTAGGCGCTATCCCTGGAAGGCCTCGTCCAGGTTTAACACAGTTGCTCGGTTCATAAGAAGGACTGGAGGATATAAGCACAATTGGAGGCAGTTACAAACAGATACATGCTAAAAATTATTATTGCAGATAAATGCAAACTGTGAAATGTGGGCTACTCTTCTGCAGAGGTGGGCTGCTCCCAGAGTAATTCCAGGAAGGGAGAGGAAGGCCCAGTAAATAAAGCATCAGGACCCAGCTGCCGCAGCTCAGCAGGCTAGAACTGCATGGGAGGCCCAGGTTCAGTCCCCAGCCCATGCTAAAAGCTGGACCTGGTGACACACACCGCACTGTCACAGAATCCTCTTCTTAAGCTTCCCGAGTCGTCCTGGCTCCTCAGGAGGCTGAGGCAGGAGGATCACAATATAGTAAGACCTGTCTAAAAAATGTATTCATCCATTCATTAAAAGCAGGGGCTTTATTTATTTATGTGCACGGCTTTCCTAAGCTCCATCACCTTCATACATAGGTCAGTGATACAGATAGAGTAGATCTCTATCTGTATCTTTTGCCTTCCAATCACTTCCATTTTTTACTTTTTTCTGAAACTTACTCTTCTTCCAATGCCTGGATATCTAGTCTAGGGAATAACTAGACACCCGCCCACTTGGCTTGGTTCTTCTTACACCTTTGGCACTAAGGTAGCATAAAGAACTAACAACTTTGCCAGATAACTTGGAATCCTTAAGAGATGCCCCCGGGGTTTGTGACAGTTGCTCCACTCTGCCTCTCTGCCTGCTGGAGGAATCGCCTTCCATCCCACCATCCCGGATTCCTCAGAACCTTTCCCTTTTGGAGTGAAGTGTGAACTCCTACTTGGAAATGACAGCAGCGTAGTTTGAAAGCTAGTAAAAAGTCCCATGTGTCCTTCCAATCTCCATCCCACTCTCAAATCCAACATCCATGATTTCTCTAAATTCTAGGAGTTATTTTCTTAATAACTTTTTTACTTTTAAACTAACGTGACATTTGTGTCATCGTAAAAATGCTCACCATTCTCTTTTGTTTCTTTCATGAGAATGAGAGACAGAGAAAGAAGAAGATAAGTATCCTCAACCAGATCTCCCATAGAGCCTTCCCAACCAATTAGGGTCACGGGAGTACGTGTCCTGCACGTATGGATCAACCAGGGAGTTGATCCCGTGCTCTTCCACAGGGATCCAGCATCATTTGTGCAGCACATTGCTGCCGCACCACTGAGCTGGTCCCCTTGCATTTAAACAAGTGGTCGGCATATCTGGATATAAAACCAGGTATTGTGTCTGTTCATTCAGAATCCTTTATACTCACAGTGAGAGGAGGGAGGGAGAGCAAGAGCAGGGGACTCAGGGACTTTTATTGGCCATTTTGCTGTCAGGGTGAAATAAAATCTGGTGACCAAAGAAACAACAAAACATTTTAGTGGCCAGTTAGAACAAGGAGAGATACTTTAACAAAAAAGATTCTGGTGTCAAAAAGCACTGTTGCATGGCTCCCTTCTCGCCAGTTACTCCTTATTGTGCCCAGGACATTTTCTTAGTAAGTGTAGTGTTGGCGTATTTCTTTCGGCTCAACCAGGTGAGGACCGTGTTCTTTCTCTTCCTGTTCTTAAGTATTGTCAACCCACTGCCATCCCGCTCATCATCCTCATCCTCCTCCTCCTCATCATCATCAAAAGCATTTACTAAGCAATTCATTCCACATGATACAGGACACAAAGCATCGCCCAGATGCTGCGGTTGCTGTCCTCTGTGTTCTGTCTGAACGGCACAGTGAGGTCGCAACATCCTGAGTGCCACTTCCTCTTTTTCTGCATTTAATATTTTTGTTTTCAAAACAGGGGTGACAAGCACAATAGTCTTTTCCATCACTTAGAGTCCTTTTCCTTTTATCTCTTTCCTCATCATCTAATGCTTCTCAGTAGTACTCCGCTACTTCCCCATTTGACCTTTTGGAAGGAGGATGAAATACTGAGTTTTAATTATTCTCTCTCCAGCATAAATTCCCACCTGACCAGCAGGGGTGGGGGATAGCAGTTTAGCCCAAATGCCACCCAGGGCCAGGGAGGAGATTCTGGGACCTTATAATGCCCCCACTGCGCTATCATCCCTCCCCTCGAATGTGAGCTCTGCTGGCCCTGATAATAATGTTTTCACTCTGGAATAGCCTTCAAGAGCCTCACGTTTACAGCCACGCTCTCCCTGCTGTAATAATTCCTTCTCTCTGTTATTATAGATCTCTTAACATTCTAATAAATTCTCTGTCTCTGTTGTACTCTTTTGGCAAAATAACCTTTCATGTTGCATTTCCCTAGCTTGGCAGTGATATCTGCCTCACTGTCGCGGTCGCCTCTTCTGAAGCTTCCCTAATAACCTTTCCTTGACTATTGTGGTTCCTCAGGGATGTAACAGCTGTTCCTAGGCTTTTATTTTACATACCAGAGAAGATGCCTTCCCTTGGCAGTTGCCTTCCTCTGGGGATACAGGAAGCTTTTCTGTCTTGCAGGCAAGCAGCCCAAAGGGACCTTCCTCATTAAAGGCTACAGTGTTCGGATGGCCCCCCACCTGCGAAGAGATTCCAAGAAAGAATCCTGCTTTGAACTGACCTCCCACGATAGGCGCAGCTATGAGGTAGGATGCGCTGAGATGGGGATCCTCATTAGGGTTGCAGTTTCGTTCCATGTTGCACGTGAGTCATGGTCACTATGCCGGGTTCCATCCTTTCATTGTTTCCTGCTCATTTCTCACCAACTGAGACCCTCTCCCTTGACATGTCCTCACTATTGCCATGCCATGCCATGCTTCCCGTTCTCCCTGTCACCACACTCCTCAGAGACTGCCTTTGCTTGGCTTCCATCTCTTCCCATTCCTCCCCTTCTCAGTCTGCCCCACAGGTGAGATTCCCGTTGACTGCAGCACACAAGCCAGTTCCTTACTTACAGTCTCTAAATGCATGGCTCTCATTCCCATTCTCTTTATTTTTCAACTAATTTATCTTCGCTCCCTTCCACAAAAATCTACAAAGAGGAAATACAACTGGATATGAAAAATGGTTTATTTTTCTCTATTGGTCTTGCTATCCAAAATAGCCATCCTGTGTGTGTAGATGCTGCATATCCATGGAGTATTTCTAAGATACTGGTGACAATGTGATTGAGTACTAACAATGATAGCTGAGGGAGTGAGGACCTGGCTGGGGCGAGAAAGACATATTCTGCACTCTGTTCATTTTTCTACATTTTTGGACATTGACCTCATGTATTGACTACCTATTACAGAATTAAGTAATGTAATAAAAATTCTATGACTACAGAATATAGCAATGTTCACCAAAAATGTATTTTTACGTGTATATATATATGTGTTGTTTTCTATTTGTTGGTAATTGCTGTCTTATCACAATTTTACTATAGAAACTTAGAAACCTTTTAACTAACTTAAGACAAAGATAAAAACTCATGCTAAGATTAAATTACCATCCAAGTAAACCCTTTGACTCTTCAAATTTTTCTCAGCATTTGTCTTTTTATATTTCCACAGTATTTTAACCCTACTTTGATAAAAATGACCTAGGTCTTTATTATGTAATTTCCAGGGATTCTTTTTTATTTAAACTAAAGCTTTCCCAAAGAGTCCATAAGTAGATATAATAAATATATAATACACTGAATGTGTTTCTAAGTTATGATTACTGAAAAGTGTTGATGCCACATCAAGATATAAAGGTTTATATGACAAGTCTAAACCAGTGTCCCTAGAGATTTTTTGTAGAAATGCACTTTAAGAAACCAAGAGTGAAGAAGAAATAAAGAAAAGAGACCAAGGGTGACAATGTCTATTAATAAGTATCCTGCAGGAAACTAGGTTCTTTAGACAGCATATATCTTTATCTTATCCTTATGGCCAGACAGATAATTAGATGTTTTTCAGGAACAGTTATTTCAAGTTGATTAATTTGAAATAAAACATGCTAAAGGTTGATGCTTGACTGGTCTGTTTTGTCAATCAAAGCCTAGTTTATTTACTTTTCTTCTTTGGCCCATTGAATCCAAATCGTTACTATGAAATATGGATTATTTTTCTACAGTATCCTTTGGATCTTTCTCTTCTTATTTATTCTCACAGCCACCAAAATATTTAAGTTCCTATCGCTTCATCCAGAAGACTAAAGAGCCTCCTCCTTGGTCTTCTGTCTCCAAATCTCCCTATTCCCATCCGTTCTCTACACTACTGTTGAGAAAACCCCCACTCCACTCCCTTTGCTAGAATCAGTAGTGGCGTCCTACTGCCTGCTTTATGTCTGAACTTCTGGTGCTCAGAGCCCTTTTATCAGCTCTTCTCAGACCCCAACTCTCAACTTCATCTGTTACTGTTTTCTACTCAAGGTGATCTGCCTATCCTTCTCGTACATGATGTTCTCATCCCTGTTCCTTTTTTTAAAAAAATTTCGGCAGAGGGTGCATGTGCCCAACAGAGACAGACAGAGAAGGAAAGTGAAAAATCACTCCCATGGGGACTGATCACACTGCAATCCCTTCTCCTTCATTTCTCCCTCCTTTTGAGATTTTGGGTATGGATGCTCACATACTTGGTGTGTTTCTCAAGCTGCCAGGTCTGGGACTTGAATTGTGTGTTGACCATCGGGGATCCAGCTGCCTTAACCATCATGCAATGGGCTGGCCCTCTTTTAAAAGAGATTTTTGCAGTGTGCTCACTGGAGAGACAGAGACAGAGAGCAGAAAGTGAGAAGTCACCCCCCGCAGGGGGGATGGCCACACTACAATCCCTTCTCCTCCATTCTCCCCTTGGGATTTTGAGCACAGACGCACACATGCCCAGTGTGAATTTTAAATCTCCAGGTCCAGGACTCAAACCACAGTTGACTATGTGTGACTCCAGCAACATAACCATTATGCCATCTACTGGCCCCCTTTAAAATTTTTTTTTAATTTCTTTTTTCTGAGAGAGAGAGAGAGAACACCCTTCCCCAACAGGGTCCCCATGCTGAGATCCATCCCCAGTCTCAGCTGGCTCAGGTCAGAGTCATGTGCACATATACCTGGCATATTCAGAGAGGTCCCAGAATGCGAACCCAAAAGCTTTCCCATATGGGTCCAGTTGTGTTACCACTGCGCCACCACCATTTCCCTCCTACTGTTTCCACGCGATTCTCCCTACTTGATTCTCCCAACTCCCTCCACCAGTTTTAAAATCCAACCAAAACAGTATTACTTTGGCAAACTGTCTTGATATACTCGAGGCAACAATAAGCATTCCCTGTCTCCTCTCAAAAACCATTTATCAAATACAACTCCTTTTGGGACCAGCAGTTAGCATAATGGCTATGTTGCTGGACTCCCATGTAGTCAACCGCGGTTCACATCCCGGACCCAGTGGCTTAAAACTCACGCCGGGCGAATGTGCATGCGTGCCCAAGATCCCTAGAGGAGAATGGAGGAGAAGGGGTTGCGGTGTGGCCATCCCCCCTGGGGGGGGATTTCTCGCTTTCTATCTCTCTGTCTCTCTCTGGCTGGCTGGCGAGCGCACGCGCCCTATAGAAAAAAAAAAAAAAACTCTAAAAAAAAAACACAACTCCTTTGTAGTGTTCCCATTCGTGTGTGTACTGGCCTGCCTTTCTTCTCCAAACACTTTCTCAAATAATCGCCTGGTAAAAGAATAGACAATTAAATAAGTGAGTGCACATGGGCTTGAATGTCTGGATTTAAAGAGCTGTCATCTCTATATATGCAAAATTGCTGGGGCAAGCCGGTGCATGATGAAGGTGGCTGGATCCCACATGGCCAACTGCATGATTCAAGATCCAGACCTGGTGACTTGGAAAACTTGCAAGGCGCATGTGTGTTTGTGCTCAAAGTCCGAGAAGAGAATAAAGGAGAAGGAATTGTGGCGTGACCATCTCCCCAAGGAGGTGCTTTCTTACTTCCTTTCTCTCTCTCTTTTTCTCTCCTGCTCTCTCTCTGGCGAGCACACACACATTATATCCTTTGGAACTTTAAAAAAAGAAATTGATGAAGGAAAAATATCAGTTTGAGTGACATACTTTTGTCTTTTTTCTGAATGTTAAGTAGACAGAAAATCCTGAGCTTTAAATTTGATTCTGAAACTCACAGGTTCTTCCCCTTGAAGAGGATTCATGGAAATTTTAATAAAGATCATAAATTAATTCATTGATTTTTTTTCTCTAGTTTACAGCTACTAGTCCAGCTGAAGCCAGAGACTGGGTGGATCAAATAAGCTTCTTGTTAAAAGGTAAGTGTCATTGTTACAAAAATAACATTTGTGTGACTTTTCAGCTGAAGTTATGTTGCATAAATATAATCTAAAAAATGTATTTTTTTTTGCTCTTTCTCACCTCTACCCTCCCTACCTTATCCCCCATATTATAATAAAATAATAGTACCGTGTATGAGTCAGGAGGTAAAGAGATTATTAACCTGGAGATAATTTCTGGTATCATAGTTCATCTGCCTGCCTATAGACATAATCACTAGGAAGTATTCATAATCACTAGAAAAGTGATTCTAAAAATCAGTTCAGCCCAATTCAGTGTCTACTAACTAACCTCTTATATTCTGGAAAGGAAATTTATGATATCCAACTAAAGGCATCTATTAATAGTTTCAGTTAAGATCCAAAAATCTTCTTGTTTTAGTCTTAGGAAGAAGTAGAAATCTAAACTAGTCTGGGTGGCCTTCAGGGACATCGGACATTAGAAACAAATTACTATTTCTCAACCCGCAGTAAAAATGCTCCTTGCCTTGAGATGGGGAGAGTCCTGCCTGAAGATGTTAAATGACTGCTCTTAGAGTACCCTCTACTGGCCAGCCAGTAGGCACAGCAGTAACGGTGGCCCAGAAAGCCTCATCTGGGAGTGGCCTGGCAGGTGGATGTAGCCAACCTTGAGCGTGTCACTTGGCATCAGATAACCCTCATCTACTCTCATGGTAGGACCCTGCTTCTGCAGAAAGGCAGACATGCCAACTTAATACCTGGCCTAGGTCTTGACCTGAGGAGATGCATGTCAACCTAAAATCACCAAGTCTTTTTATCTCTGCTATTCATTCTGCCATGAGATTTTATTGTGGGTAGAAAGAAGAAAGCATCAGAGCTTTAATTACAAGAATTGCCTGAGTAAAATACTCAGTTATGCCTTTGATACCACAAAAACAAACTACTGCATCTACCAACAGCGTCATGTATAATAGACTGGAACTAGGCAAACATGAACATTGATGGCGAGACTACAGGGTACACTCCTCTCATCTAGGTGCCTTGGATTTATGCGTGTAATATACCCCTAAGTGTGTAAACCTCAATAAAACTCAAAGCAGCTTTATTGAGCTGTACCCTGTGGTACTTTCAGAATCCCACATTGAAAAAATTATTCATTCCATTTTATTTTAAAACAAACAAAATAATAACATATGGTTTAAGCCACAAATGTGTCTTTGATTCTTTTCTCATATGAGGTGGCACCAGAATTCAGATGAAAATTGTTACAGAATCTTTATTAAAAGCCTAATCAAGCCAAACAGTTTTATTGGGTTTTGAAATGAACATTGGTGTCTCTCCATCCTTTCCTTCCCCAGAGCATGCTGACGGCACTTGCCCATCCTGCAGAGGCCCCTCAGCAGGGTTTCAGAGAGCACTTTGTACTACCCGTCAGAGAGTGAACCTTCCCAGTTCCCCATTAAAATTTAAAAAAATAAAATAAAATAAAAAATAAAACCAATCTCTCCCCCCTGCCCTGGTGCTCCCTGGTGCTGTAATGGCTCATCATCCCCTATGCAGTGACCCACTTTAAGGTCAGCCAGACGGTACAGTTGCAAAAGGACATGATAACTATGTCATTTGGTCTTGTATTACTGTTATATTTTTCTATACCCCATTTCTTTTCTTTTTTTTTTTTTTTTTTGACAATATTTCTCTCCACAAGCAAGCTTTTCTGAAATTCTGCTGTGAAATCACTGGGGAGATGGGTTTCTGACAGCTGAGATACCCTTTGGAAGTCAGCATAGCTCCTACAGCTCTGTACATCCTGGAGATCCCCTGGCCCTCACTCACCCTTCGGTTTTCTCCCTGATGAGTAGTGTGTGGCATGCTGGCATTTCCTCTTCTGACCTATTTTCTTGCCTTTGCCTTATGTTCTCATTCACACATCCATACTTTTCAGAGCTGCTTCATCCCGATCAAGTTTTATTGCAAAGAAGGATTTATGTTGATGGTTTAAACCTGATGCTAGTCTGGCCTTTCCTGTAGATTTCCTGCCACCAACGCCCACATTAGAAATAACAGCACTTAACCTAGTCTTCCATTTTCTTTTGACATGTTTTATTCTCATGCCTCTTCCTCCTCCTTTTCCATGTTTCCTTCCCGGCCTTTTTCTTTTCTTTTCCTCCTTATTTTAATTCTCATCTTTGCCTTGATAGATCTGAGCTCCTTAACCATTCCATATGAAGAAGAAGAGGAAGAAGGAGTGGAAGAAGAGACGTATGATGACATAGATGGTTTTGACTCCTCAAATTCTGGTTCCCAGTGCAGACCCATTATCTTGCCTGGGAATGTGGGGATAAAAGAGCCTTCAGGAGAAAAAGAAGAAGATATTTATGAAGTCTTACCAGGTGAGAGATTTCATCTTCTAATTATCTTCTATTAATTCCAGAAACTTTTAACCTGGTGGAAGAGTATAACTTTGAAAACTCCAAAGTGGGGACCAGCAATTGGTGTAATGGCTATGTCACTGGACTCCCATGTAGCCGATCGCAGTTTGAGTCCTGGGCCCTGTGGCTTAAACTCACACCGGGCACGTGTGTGTGTGTGCACAAAATCCTGAGAGGACAATGGAGGAGAAGGAATTGTGGTGTGGCCATCCCCCGTGGGGGGCAATTTCTCACTCTGTCTCTCTGGTGAGCGCACGCACCCTATAACAAATACCTCTCAAAAAAAAAAGAAAAGAAAAGAAAGAAAGAAAAAGAAAAGAAAAGAAAACTCTGAATGGAAGCCAAATCTAACTTTGCTCCTCTGCAGGAGAGAATGTAGGAAAGTTGATTCCCAGTGTAGAGGCTCTCCTCCACTCTGGGAACAAGATGAATTAAATCAAGGAGTGTCTTTCAGCTGTGACATGTGATATACTTAATTATATGTGTCAACAAGGTTAAAGAATAAAGAATACTCATGTTGACTTTTATTGGTTTACTGTGAGTTTCAGGGTGAGTCATCAACTATTTCATTTCAGCTTCTTTTCTGAATAATCGTGAGACTAATGGAAAGCTGCCTCAAAATTATGAAGGATTTCAAAAGCCTGAAATATATAATGCTGGCAGTCCTTTTTAGTGAAGCAGTAGAACCCTATCAGAGCACTACTCATTATTACCTAGTTCCGATATACCACGAATCGCATCACATCTCTTAAAAATAAGCCTCACATGTGTCCTCTGCCCACCATTGCAGCAGGTCTAGTCTATACAGTTCTTTTCCCCAAAGGTATGATAACTAGCATCGCAGAGAATGTAGAGTCATCACTGCTTCCCCGTAGCCACTTCTGGTGGGGATGACAGCAGCTGGTGAACAGTGCAGAGCCCAGTGGGGGCCAGACTGTGGAAAACTGAAGCTCAATCCTTTTAATTGTGAGGTAGTTAGACCACAGGAATGCTGACTCTTCGAGTCCATTCAGAAAGATCGCTCCTGTGGAAATTTGCCAGGAGTTCAGTGCTCTGCTGAGAAATTCAAGTTAAGCCTAAATTTATTGCAGTGGAAACCTCAATCCCTGATGAACCTAGGAACTAAGGTGAATCTAACAGTCAAGGTCCCTGAAGAAAGTGCTGGTTACCAAAAGTGTTTTCAGTTAGCAACTTGTATTTCCTAAGAGAGACCAACCCTCTCAACACTGCAATGGTCTCTTCCCTGGGGGGAGAAACCATGTCATTGTCTCCTGAGTCAAGAAACAGGACTGTGGCCCCACGTCCCCTCCCTGTGGGGACTTCACCCACCAAGGAGAACCTGCTTCTTCTCCTAGCACTTCCAGCCTCTGCCTGTCCTGACTTCCCCAGCCTTTTTGTTGTGTTTTATTATGCAAATGATATCTTGGTTGAGGTCGAGCCATTTCTCGTGTCTGAAGTTAAAAAAAAAAATGATAATTTCCTCAGCAAGTCATCGTCGTTAATGAAGTTTTACAAAAACAGATACAACCAAAGGAAAATAAAATTTCACAGGTGATAAATTTTTCCAATTTCCCTGGCAGAATTCGATAGGATTGTTAAATTAAGAGTGAAGGTGTCTGTTAGAAAGCAACGAGCAGTGATGGGTAATTTTATAGAGTGGAAAATTGAATCAAATTGCTACATTAAAACACAGCTCCTCTGAGAATCTTCCCTTTCACAGTCTGCTCCATTGCAACAGCAGGGTGCAGAAATGGATCTAATTCACAATACTCCCTAAAAGGAGATACACTCCCCAACTTGGCTGGAATCTTCCTAGTGAGCTCACATTGTGTTTGCTCTTACCTGGGCTTGGAGAAATATCCAGGTGACACTTCACTTTGAGTTACAGCTATGGAAGAGTGCTCTAGGAAAACCTCCTGAACCACTCAGCCTTCTGGGCTGCAAAGAAAGGGCCTTTTTATGCACCATGTCTAGGTCTCAAAGGAGCCAGAGAGGAAGGAACCGATGCCCAGAGACACAGATCAAAAGAGAGCAAAAGAAAAAGTCCTCAGAAAATGAAATGAGTTTGGGACCCTCAGCTTCCCTCAAGTAGAAGCAATAGATGTATGATTAACTTCCTAAAAATCATCTTTCTCCCACCTCCTAAACTCCTACCCTAAAGCCACTGCAGCACTGCCCCAGGTATCAGGGCGTTCCTCTTCATTTCCCACCCGCTCATGTGTTGGGGTGGACACAATGGCCTGGAGACTAGCCTGCCTTCCTGAAGGAGCTGCTTAGCTTGTGCCCACAACTACTGCCTATCAGAAGTGAGGACCATCACACAGTAGGAAAGCCAGAGCCCCTTCCTGCAGGTTAGGTAACAATAGCCAACTTGCCTATGAGTTTCTAAAAGACAGTGCTGTACCCAGCCAGGATATCTTTCCCAAGAGCCTTCTATCCATCACAGTTCTTAAAGACTGCACTGGAGAGGCTGGCAGGTGGCATGGTGGTTAAGGGTGCTGGACTCCCACATGGCCGAATGTGGTTCGAGTCCCAGACCTGGCAGCTTGCTTTCTTACTTTCTCTTTCTCTTTCTCTCTGTCCCTCTTCAATCAAATTTAAATAAATAAAGTTACGCACGCACACGCTCTGGAGGGTCCTATGGTGCCACAGCAGTAAGACACAATGCTCTGTGGGGCTGACCCACATGGGAAAGCTCGAGGTTTTCATCTGGAGACCTCCCTGAGCACATTCCCATGGTCCAGGGCTGGCTGAAGCTAGGGATAGATCATGACATCCAGACTTTGTTGAGAGTTCTGTCTCTCTCATTCTTGCTCTTCTCCTTTCCCTGTCTCTCTTTCATTCATAGAAGAAATAAGTAAACTTTAAATACACACACAAAAAGAAGATAGGTGGGATGTCAATGAATTTACATTTAATTATGAATATTTTGGCCATAAGTCTCCATCACCCAGCTCTCCTTCTGCTCTGCCCAGCTTGTTGCTTCTGAAATTGCTGTAGGAGTTTTGCATGTGCCACACCACCAGTCCTGGAGGGAATGTGAAGAGACCTAACATTGTCCCCCCTGGGCTGCCACTTCACAAGACCACCTCGGGTAACGCAGGCCCAAGTACTGGCTCTAAGTCAGGATGGCTGCGCCCTACCACCTGCCAGCTGTGAGACCTTCAGCAAGTTATTTACCCCCTCTGTCTGATTGCTCTCCTACCCTTTAAAATGAGAAAAACAGCAGTGGCTATCTTCGGTGAATGTGGTAAGGAGTACAGAACTAATTGTAAAACTCAGCACAGAACCCTGGCATCCCATGAGCTCTCAATGAATGCTGGCTGTTATGAATTTGGTAGTGTTTGAATAGGAAGTGTTACCTCCTTGAAGAGTTGAAGGTGGCTAGATTGCCACCCCCTCCATCCAGACTAGGCGGTCCAGTTGGACATTTCGAGCTATGTGTATTTGTGTCAAAGCAGGTGAAATTGAAAATCCTGACCAGATGGAAAGTGGAGCACACCTTCTGCTCAGGCCCATTTTTACTGCCAGGCCAGGTGCTGGGTGGAGGGACAGCCGACGGTAACATTGGATTGTGCTAACCTTGCATACCCATCAGTAGTCAAATGACTTGGGCCTCTAACATTGGTTTCATTATAACAGGTAAATGTGCTTCGTGGAGAATGTTTAGCATTACTATTTCTGCTCATCCTCCTCTCTGGGATGGGGCCTACACAAGCCCACACTGTCTTTATGGAGAAAGCCATGAAAATGAGAGCTCGCTTCTGAAGTATCATTTAGATGGAGTTCTAATAGAGAGAAAAGCATATGTACTACATATCAAGTCAATAAAAAATGTTTTTTCCTAATCAAAATAATGTATGGGTCATCAAATGAAACATACTACATCATATTAATCATGGGATAATTAGCATTTGCTACATGGCTAGCACTCCTTTCCCCATGAGGGAAAACCAGAGCTCTCATGGTTTTCAGCCAGACCACAGAAATGTTAGTCCTGGATAATACAGTTTCAAGGCTGCTATCCAGTGGGATTTCCGAACATCTATGTTGAAAGCATGGGAGTCTTTGATTTTTAGGATCCCATTTGCAGTAGATTAAACTACAGGGAACTACGGCGAAGAAAAGCTAAAGCAATATGTAGAAAATGGGAGGCTTTTCTGAGCCTCTCTCACTGTCCTTGAAGTTATTTTACAGGCCAACACAGGCCCAGTTACATGATTCAAGATCCCATAAAAGAACAATTTTTATCAGGTTTCTTTTTGTTTGAGGCCTCGAGGCTAGAATTTAGCGTGGCACCCGAGACCATTGAAGACTTGGGGCCTTGTAGCAAACACAGTGACAACAGGATCCAGCCCTGTTCTCTAGACAGATTTTTAAGAACAAACAGAAAAAGAGATGAAGCGCTCTCCCTGGGAATTTCCATGCACATTCCAAGACTGCCCACACTGCCCCAGGGGGTTATTATAGACCCAGAAACTAGATTGCTTTATAATAAAGTATATGACTTTTTTTTTTAATTTGACTCAAATGGAAGCAAGCGTTCTGCAGAATTATCCCCACACCCCCTCATACAGTTGCCCAAGATCATAGGAAGGAGGAATGGCAGTAGTAAGAGGTCTAAACAAAGAAAAAGAAGACAGCAAAACTAGAACATTTATGAAGAAAGAAAACATCAAGACCATCTTCAAGGCCTCCCTTAGCTTCCTAGCCTTTTTTCCCTCTCCCCCACACAGTGAGCCTGGCTACACTGTACTACTCGGCCAACACCAAACCCACCATCATGCTATTCGTTCTACCCCCCAACACGGCTTTTGAAATCCTACACATCCTGCTCAAATATGTCTCCTCAGTGACATCCTCTCAGATATTCAATTAGTATTAAGCTTTGTTTTAGCCCTTATTACGGCAATTTGTATTTAGGTCTTCTCTCCAGTTAGTAGGTGCTCAGTTACTATTTTTGGAATTAAATTCAGTGCATTCCAAGTGTTGCAGTTAGCATAAATTGAGTTTAATATCTTACACATCAAGACCATACCATGGAGATAGGATGCAAATATTTTGAAGGAATAATTGAGATGACTAAATATACAACAGAGAATTAATCCATTATGAACATATTGCTTGTATTTTCCATGTAGTCTGAAGAGGTGCTAGAGCATCCATGGATTTTTTTTGTATTTATTTATTTTTAAATATTTACTATAATTTATGATTTACCTATAATCATTGTACATCTTTGCAGGGTATGGTGTGCTTTTTTTTTTCTTTTCTTTTAAATTTATTTGTTTAACATTCATTCACTGAACATCATCAAAGCATACAAAATGTGATTTCCCATCCAGAATACACTATATATTGACTTAATCATACATGTTCTCGTCTACAAATAATTTTTCGTTTTTTGTTTCTTATATATATTTTTTTTATTTCCTATTTGTCACCCTCTGCCAGTTCCCACCCTCCTCCCACACTATCTCTGGTATCTACAGTTGATTTATAACATATCCGTGCATGCTATGGAGTGGTTTATTTCTACTTTTCTACAGGTTTCCTTTGCTCTTTGAGTCTTTCTGTTGCATCTGTCAGTAGCGTACCTCGGCATCTGGTTGCCTGTTGATACGGTGGCCTTTTTTAAGCTTTTGTCATTTTTGCTTTATTTGGGGAAAGTCATTTCCTCTCTGATCTAGTCATTTTTTAAATGTTACTTTCCAGTATCGGCTTAGCTGACATCAGAAGGATGTCAAAGCCTTACTTCAGAAGGGAGCCAGGTGTCATGAGAAGCTGGCTCCTCTCTGTCCCTCTGAGGTAGATTCAGTGTCCTGTTCCTCTCAGCCTCTCATTAGTGTCCCTGACATTGTGCCAAGAATGTTGATTGAAATCGACTCTCCAGATACTGATGCTCATTTGTGCTGCCCCGTGGTTCTCTTACATGTTCACACAGTTAACAGAATCTTCTTCAACTGTTTTCCCATTTGAGATGAGATATTTGGGGATCAAGTAGAGCATTTAATGTAATAAGTGGGCAGTAATCTTTAGAGGTTAATTTGTTTAAAATCTATGTAAGGTTGGGGTCCCATATGCCCTGTTAGAAGCAAGGACCATTATAATCTATTACTGTTTAAAGTTGAGCTAGCACATAAATTTTAATTCTCTCTTAAATGAAGATGTATTTCAGTAGATGTAATGTTAAAATGCCTAATAATATCCTTATAAAGATGTTCAACCAACTTTTTAGCCTAAAAGCATATGTTTCAAAACAGTTTTTTTTTTCAAGTAAAGCCTCATGTTATAAATTGATAAAAATGAGAAATTTAGGTCTGTAACCTGCCCCATTTTTTTAAGCAAAAAGAGATTTTTTTTTTTTTTGGTTGCCATATAATCAGTGGTCTTGATTTTGGAGTTTCCCAGTTGGATTTCATGGAAAATCTGGGAGCAATTGTATACTTCTCTGTTTCTATTGTGCCCTCTGAAGCTGGGAAGGTGTCAAGGAGGGTGTTTTTCATAACCAGTCGTAGAAGGCCCTTTCCTTCACTATGAAACAGTGCCCCTGCACCCACTTTGGTCTTTCCAAGGTCCCAGAGACACAGCACCCAGCCCATCAATAGCAAGGCTTAACTGGAGCCTACTTTCAGCTACCAGAGAAGGACAACATTAGATAGAACAGATGTGGGGACTGGAGCTCCCCTGTTCACATCCATCACTGTAGAGCTTAGTAATGGCAGTGAGTGATATATAAGCTCTGTGGCCAGCCTTTTTCTTTCTTTCTAGGTGACTCCAAAGGCTCGATGAAAATCAGAGTATCTGGTCTGGAATCGAACTGTATAGAATGGGTTTCTACTTTTTCCATTTTTACATCACGAATAGATTAAGTGCTGTTGCCTGAAAGGATAAAGGAATCAAGTTTTAGTTTTCATTTTTATCGTTGCAAATACATTTACATTCTCCTATTTTACAAATGCAAAGTGCAGGCAAGCCACTTTCAATAATTTATTTTAAAATCAATGCTAATGAGGTTATGTCTCGTCAGTGGCCGAGTTTTACAATAAAGTCTGATTTATTTAGAAAAGATCTTTGGTGTAGCTTCCCATCTAATGGTGGTGGGAAGGAGGCGAAGTAACAGGCACGGTGACCCTCCAACTTCGGATCCAATTTGTAATTCACAGCGGAGACCTGACCCAATTTACATTGATTAGAATTGGGAGGAAGAGACAGCTGCGCACAGACAGCAGAGGTAGAATGAACCCTCTCTGTAAAAGTGCATCGGCACAGCAAATTATTGGGCTTCGTGGTCGAGTTGTTGGAAATCAGCAGAAGAGCTACTCTCTGTCCAAATTATTGGGTATCTCTAAAACTGAGTATGAATCAACTCTTGCTCTCATGTTTTCAATCCCATAAAATTAGTCCCTCCTCAAAAAAGAAAAGTATCATAGCAGAGGAAGGAAGTGGACAAGTAATGAGAAGACAATGTGCCAAGAATGATGTTTAATGTGATTTATTTCAGTGTAATCTATTTCCTATATTTGATTTCACTCCTCCATTATCTCACGTATTTATTCTTTATGGTAGGGCTGAAGCAGCACTGCAGGTGGTCAGGAAATTGTGTGCTGCTAGACCATGTATGGGACAAGAATTGTTGAGTCAAATGCTTCTCTTCCCAAAGCATGTTGTAGGGCAAGTATGTATATGGGTGTTTATTTTAATCCTGGTAAAAGATGACTTACTTCTCCAGAGGATCAATCCCTTAATTTTTATTTTTGCAAGGAATGGTATCTTTTTTTTTTTTTTTTTTGGAGAGGTTTTCGCTATAGGGCGCGTGTGCTCGCCAGACAGAGAGAGACATAGAGACAGAAAGCGAGAAATCACCCCTCAGGGGGGATGGTCACACCGCAATCCCTTCTCCTCCATTCTCCTCTTGGGATCTTGGGCACGCACGCACACGTGCCCGGCGTGAGTTCTAAGCCACTGGGTCCGGGACACGAGCCGCGGTCAACTACGTGGGAGTCCAGCGACATAGCCATTACGCTAACTGCTGGTTCCCAGGAATGGTATCATTTTTAATGTGAAATTAATTACCTCTTCAGTGTTTTATAGTGTTCTAACATATTTTGTGCTATTTCTTCTTACCTATGGGCTCAAAGTTTACTTCTCTAAATCTAACTTAACAGAATTCATATTGCCCTATAAATTTTACATTAAAAAAGGAGGTGGAGGACCAGCAGTTAGCGTAATGGCTATGTTGCTGGACTCCATGCAGTTGACTGCGATTCGATTAGAGTCCCGGACCCAGTAACTTAAACTCATGCCGGGCGCTTGTGCGTGCGTGCCCAAGATCCCGAGAGAGAATGGAGAAGTGATCATGGCATGGCCATCCCCCTTGGGGGGTGATTTTTCGCTTTCTGTCTTTCTGTCTCTCTCTTTCTGGTGAGCGCACACACCCTATAACAGAAACCTCTAAAAAAAAATAAAAGAAAGAAAAGAAAAAAAGGGGGTAGGTCAAGAGGGGATGTCTCTAGGCCATCTCCCCAAAGGCTCTATTTGGCATAGTTATAGAAAGCAAGACAAGCAAGTGCCTGAGACCCAGAAAGAGAAAGGAAAGTGGATACAGCCAAGAGAACCTGAGTATCTAGACCTCAAAACATTGCTTATTATACTCTCTTCACCGTGCAGGTGTGTGAGTGACAGAGAGAAGAGGGTAGCGATGGCCCAACCCCATGGCTTAGTGATGAAGGGATCCTAGAGCCCAAGAGGCTGACTACAGTTTGAATCTTGACCACAGTGGCTTAAATAATAGGACAGGCACATGGACGTGCATGCCCAGTATCCCAACAGGATAGAGAAATGGAGGAGAAGTGGTTATGACCCTCTGGGGGGTGCTTCCTCCTCTCTCTGTCTCTCCTTCTGACAAGCACATACCCTCTGCCAATTTAAAAAAGAAGGAAAAAGAGAAAGAGAGAAGGATGGTGGTGAAAAGAATAGTATTTTTTCTCATTTTGCTCCATGTATTTAGTAGGTAAATAGGATTCTGGCACACATACTTTCATTATAAAGGCCCAGTTCGTATTATATTACCAGGTAGTATGAAGCCTGAGACAAAACAGGTTAATGAGGGTAAGAAACTTAGGCCAATCACGTTGTGACTTTGACTATATAAACACTTGACTGGAATTAGACACTAGCATTGACTTAGAACCCATGTGAATCTACAGCAATTAATTAAAAGACCATTCCAACTGCCCTCAGGAGCTTATACTCTAATGAACAAAGCAAGCTGAATAAAAAACAGTAAAACATAACTACAAGCCCCAAGTACCAGGAACATAAAATTATCTACGTGACCAGCCTCTGCTACAGCTGAACAAAGATAGATACATTAAGGACTAATTAATCACAGAGGGTTTAAACACCCACTTCAAATCACACACACATACACACACACACACACACACACACACACACACACACTCACACTCCCTAACATGCTTACTCTGGAGCTTAGTAACAGGATGTTTACACGGAGACAATACATTTTGAAGAGAATTCCAGAAAGTGAAAAGACATGGCGATTTGAGAAAAAAGATTAGGATCGCAGTGATAGGCACCTAAATAATTCAATGGATTGGAAGCCCCCCAAGAGCAGGGACCTTTACAGTCCTGTCTGTTGCTTGCCCACAGTTCCTAGAGCAGCAGCTTGCATGTATTAAGCACTTCAAAATGTTTATAAGTGAATGGATGGAAGGGAGGGAGGAGAGGGCCAGTTCAAAGTGAGAGATGATTTAAAGCAAAACATCATTATTAAACTTTCCTCAAAGAAGAGCGTATGATGAGCTCAAAGAGTCCCCTTCATATAAAGAACATGAGTCCATCAGTGGTTGATTACTAACACTGACCATTTATCCCCCCAGATGAAGAGCAAGATCGAGAAGAGGATGAGAGTGACACTCAACGAAAAGGAGGTATGGAGCTTTGCATGTGCACAGGCGCTGGGTACAACAGTCAGGCTTGCGACTAGAGAAAGAACCTTTCTCCCGGACTATCAACATTACTGGGCTCGCTAATTAAGAGGGTACTGGTGTATGACCCCGAAAGTCCCAAATCAGGTGACTAGATAGGGAAACACTTTAACATTAAAAACAGTCACCCATTTATTTACTTCAATTAATGTTCCCAGGACAGCTAAGAGTTATCCTGGAGAGGGTGGGAAGCCAAACCAGATATTTATTTTTTCCTATCAGTATTTCTTAAATCAGTACGGTGAAAATAGAATTGCCTCATCTCAGAGAGATCAGAGGATTGAGAATGGAAAGAATGGAAATGTCTCGTCTCTGAGAGGCCCGGAGATTGCAAGTTCAGAGGGGAATGGAAATATGTCAGATCTGAAAAGTGAACGTGGGGTGAGGAATAGAATTGCTTGGTGCTGCTGACTTCTGATGGCCTGGTTTGATTCCAGGCACATTTGGAAATGAATATGTAATAGGTTTGTTGAATACAAAATTACATCTTATTCATCCCAGACTGTTAACCATGCTTCAGGCTGTTAGGGAGCCCATCCTTCCTAAGGTCAAATGCCCCTCTGAAGCCTCCTTAAGTGGACCACGGACCTAGTCCGTCGTCATCAGTAAAGGAACACTGCACATTGCAAGGGCCAACTCAAGGACGTTCATCCTGTCAGCAGAGCCTGAATCATGACCAATTTAGATACTAGCTTTTTTTCTTAGAGTCTGAAAATTTAAGGCCAGGAGTTCTTTCTCTCTCTCCCTGCTTCCTGTCCATTTCTCTCAACTCACATTTCCCATTCTCTTCTCTCCTCCTTTCCCGTGCCTTGTTTTCCTCTTCCTTGCCCATTCAGCAGAGCTCCTTCCTGTGGTTCATTTGCTACAGAAAATGAAAACTTAGAGGGTTTAATGAAGGATCCAGCTTCAGAAAGGCCAGACTTTTCCCAGTGATAGAAAAGACAGAGAAGAAGCAGCATCAGGAGTCCTAAACCAAAGCAAGATTAATATCATGCAACTGGGACCAGGAGATGGCATAATGGTTACATCTCTGGACCCCAATGTAGTCAATCATGGTTCGAGTCCCAAACCCTGTGGCTTAAAACTCACACCAGGCACGTGTGTGTGCATGCCCGAGAGAAGAATGGACGAGAATGGATTGTGGTGTGACCATATCCCCTGGGAAGTGATTTCTTGCTTTCTTTCTCTCTGTCTCGCTCTGCCTCTCCAGTAAGCACATGCGCTCTCTCTTAAAGGAAAAAGAAATTAGCAACTGAGGCAAGAATAGGGCAGGGATGCTGGCATCATTTTGAGTACTTCATGCTAATTATTAGCACATGTAATTAAGTTCATTCTGAAACTTGTTTTCTACTGTTTTCTTGCTGTCCGAATTCGAGCAGAAAACCTGTCTGACCAACGTGTGTCCTGCTTATGTCTTTTCTCAACTAACTTCTGTCACCAGTGCAGAAAAGACACACTCCACATGGACAGCTTGAGTAGAATGACTGTAAACTTCCTATGGCCAATTGTATATTAAACTCCATTCACGAAGCATCAGGTCTCTGGCAAAGTCTAAAATCCAGTTTCAGACTCTTCCTTCATCTCATTTTCTCTTTCTGCCTCTCATAGGTTATACCTGGGAGGTGAGAGATTTATTTCTTAACTGTTCCAACAGCTATAACTTAGTAGTCAAAATTAAAAAAAAAAAAAAAGCCTTTGTTCCTCATGCTTCCTGCCTCCATAATAGGTGTTGTTAAAGTATAGTGAGCTCTAAATATGTTTCTATGGTTTACACTTCCCACCAGTTATAATGATTAGTGACTTAGTGATTAAAAAGCAAGCGGACTTTTCGCTCTCTCTGCAGAATCCGAAGCAGGAATTTTTATTATTTGTGTTTACTTATTTATTTATTGAATTTATATAGCGCCTTTTCTCCAAAGGAACTATAGAAACAGCAACAAATATGTAACATCCAAATGTCATCGCTTAGTTTTATAACTATAAAATATAGAGGTCTGGGAAAGCGTTTAAAATGCAGGGAGGCCCAGCCACAGCGGTGCAGATGATGATGTGCCACTCACTCTGCAATGGGAGCCACATGAATGATCGGAACTCAGATCTCAGGCTGACCGGGAACATGGGCACCCGTGATTCTGGCTGGCTGGAATGCTGGGGGAGGGGATCGTGGCATGGTGAGACCCTATCATAGATGCCCGTCTCTCTCTTGCCCTTGCTCTTTGTAGCACTCTCTCTCCCATGAAAGAAATAAACTTTTTTTAAAAAGGCAGGGGGGAGTTGAGTCAGCCTGTGGCTTGGTGGATAAGGCTGTTGGATCCCACATAGCTGACTGCATAGTTCGAGTCTTGGACCTGGCAGCTTAGAAAGTACTCTGGAAAAAAAAAAGAAAGAAAGAAAAAGAAAAGTACTCTGGAGATGTGTGCATGCATGCCCAAAAATCCCAAGAGGAGAATGAAGAAGATATTGAGAGTTGCTTTCTCACTGTCTTCTCTCTCTCTCTCCAGCAAGAGCATACCCTCTAGCAAATTTAAAGAAAGACCAGGCAGGGAACTCTAGGATAATGTGAATTATACATCATAGATAAGGAGTACAAGTTTGCTTAACTTAGTAGTTTTTTCTCAGATGTTGCATGCCTTTTAGAGGAAAAAAAATATTAAGTAAGTTGTCCTTTCCCTTCTGCCTTTTCTCCTGGAAGATACTATGGCTCTTTTAAAATCCGAGTACTTTTCTCCACCATCCCATGGACCCTGTTCCTTGAACACCGTGCTCTTCCCTAATGGAATTGCTAACATTTTAAGGCCCAGTTAGATCTTATCAGAAGGGGGCGAAAGGAATTCAGCTTATCCTTATTGAGTGTTAATGACCCTATAAGATATAATTTCTTTTATTTTATTCTGTTACCTAGAAAATCTATCACAGCCTTGTAGTATTGATTGCTCAATCTATAAAGAGCTCGGTTTACAGCATGACTGTTAGTAACAGGGTTATTTTAATGAGCGACTCTTCAACACCTCAGATCTTCACTCAATTTCAACCTGTCAGCCTAACGGTCTACTACTAGGGTCTTTGGTGATGAAAGATTATGTCCCTTCCTTATTATGAAAAGGGAACATTCAGGTCACCAAACACAAAACTTGCTCTCTGCTGTTTAATTAAAATTACTGACCATTGGTTGGCTATGCCATGTCAAATAAAAACCAGCTCTGGTGGAACAAATCATCCTTAGATACAACAAATCTCTGACCAAGGAACACCTTGAAACAGTTTTTTGTTGTTGTTTTGCTCTGAAATTATGGACAAAAAAGGCCAAAAAGGAGGCAGTCCTCCTTATAAGAAGAGGCGATCTTATAAGCAAATGGTTGGTTGTAAGCATTATATCTCTGAGGCCCTCTTCCCACTTTCATGCCTGTCTACAGAGTGCAATTATATGAAAGAAACAGAGTTGCCACAGAGATATTTGCAGCTTTTACCTTTGAAACCTATTTCCCAAAACCAAATATGCATTGACTAACAACCAACTGAAATTTTAGTCAATGAGATAAAAATCAGGATTTGTGAGTGTTCTCCATTTTCAAATCATGCTTATAACATTAAGGACAATGGTAATTTAAAAATTCAAGATTAGGGAGCCAGCCAAGTGATGTGGTGATTAAGGTGACTGGATTCCATGTGGCTGACTGTGTGGTTCAAGTCCTGGACGCTGGATTGAAAAACATGTTGGGCACATGTATGCACATACATGCCCATAATCCCAGAAAGGAGAATGCAGGAGAAGGGTTTGCAATGTTGTCATTGCCCCCTCCCCGGGAGGGGTTCTCTCTCACTTCCACCCCCTTCAGCAAGTGTGTGTGCCCTATAGAAAATTTTAAAAATAAATTAATTAAAAGATGGAGGGGAAACCCTCAAGATTAAAGGGTTATTAAGCGGCTGGACAGTGGCACAGCAGCCAACATGATGCTCTGCAAGGCTGACCCAGATGGAAAAGTTCCAGGTTTGCATCTGAAGACCTCTCTGGATACCCGGGGCTGTGTACCAGTAATCCAGGGATGGCTGAAGCTGGGAGTGGACTGCAGCAGCAAGATCTGTTGGGGGTGCTGTCTCACTCTCTTTTTCACTCAGTGGAAGTAATAAATAAAAATATAACTTTAAAAACAAAAAAAGGTGGGAGCAGCAGATAATGTAATGATTATATCACTGGACTCTCATGTGGTCAACTACGGTTTGAGTCCCGGACCCAGTGGCTTTGAAACACACACCAGTCACATGTGCGTGCATGCCCAAAATCCTTAGAGAATGGAGGAGGAGGGATTGCAGCATGGCCATTCCCCTGGGGGATAATTTCTTGCTTTCTGTCTCTCTGTCTCTCTCTGGTGAGTGCACACACCCTATAGCAAAATAATCTCTTTTTTTAAAAAAGGCTATAAGAAGCAGTATTGCTTGATTACCCTTCTTACTCTGGTGTCATAGTCAGTGGAGCCTGGCACTTTTTTTTCATATTTTCCTTCTGAAAGAGTTAATAAAGTGGGACCAGCAGTTAGCCTAATGGCTATGTCACTGAACTCCCACATGGTTGACTGTGGTTTGAGTCCCAGACCCAATGGCTTAAACTCACACTGGGCGCATGTGCATGCATGCCCAAGATCTCAAGAGGAGAAAGGAGGAGAAGGGATTGCGGCATGGCCATCCCCCCTGGGGGTGATTTCTCACTTTCTGTCTCTCTGTCTCTCTCTGTCTTTCTGGTGAATGCATGTACCCTATAGCAAAAAAGCTCTCAAAAGAAAAAAAAAATAGTTAATAAAGTTTAAAACAGAGCTTACTTGAATGAACTGAAAATGCCGGCCTTTTCTGGCTTAGAGAACATTTCGAGTTATTTGCAGTGGTTCACCACTTTAGTTTTTTTCCTGTCCCAGTCTCACCAACCCATGTTCTGGTAAGACTGGCTTTATCTATCTTCTCCTTTCTCCCTTTTTCATAATGTAAGTGATCATACCCAATGCCAGGCTTCACTGACAGAGTCCTCTGTTCATCGAGAAAATGTAAACAACCTGCTGACCTGCCTTCAGCCTCTTTTCCCTGGTCACAGCTCGAGTACTGGAGCTACCCAACGTCCCCCAAACAAAAGCTGCATTCTGGAAGGATCACAGATTCTGTTGTCCCTAAGGAGGAGGAAAGCCAAAAAGAGGTCTTTGTCTTTTTTTTTTTTTTAGAATTATTTTATTTAATTTTATTCATTATTATCATTATTATTACTATTATTAATTTGACCTGAGAGAAAAAAGGTAAAGTGAAAAAACAAGCCGCCAAGCCTGGGACTCAAACCATGGCCGACCATGTGGGAGTCCAGCACCTTAGCCACCATGCCACCTGTCAGCCCTGAAGTCCTCATCTTTTACCTTAGAACCTTACACATCACAGATACTAACTTTCAGGTATTGACTGTCAACAGTAGCACCAACTTGGCCTCAGTTACAGGAGAAATGACTATCACTGGTGATAAAGAACTTGGCATGAAAGGACAAATGCTTTGCAATAAATTCCTAAAAAGAGAAAAACGATACTAAAAAAAAAAAAACCAACAACAACAACAACTTGGTCTGTTGCTATTCTTCCTGTAACATTTTGTTTACTTGTATTTAGCTTCCTTTACATGGAATAAAGAGAATAAGATGCACCCTTTTTCCCCCTTAGAAAAAGTCCTTCTCAGCTCTGCTAGCAATTTAAATGCAGTGATCATACCCATTAGCTTCTCTATCATTGTAATTGTTGTTAATTGTTATAACTGTTTTAGTTATTAGTGGTGTCATTATTGCTCTAGGTCCTCTGTCTGTTTTATGCTGAATATATTAGTGCTTTGCTTTTGAATTACCAGGCTTTATTTAGTGCAGAGTTACGTTTTTTTGGAGAGACATTGAGAAATGCTGGCATTAAGCTTTATTCTTTTGTTTTTCATTCCAAATGGACAGACTGGAAAAAAAAATAATTAGATGGAATAATGTCCTCAAAATGAGAATGAGGATGTTTTGAATTAATTAAATGGTCAGAATGCTGTACCGTTTCTGATCTCAGACTGCTGCCAGTGTAGTATAAACCTAAAGGAATCTAATCCAGCCCAGAGGCAAGCTTTACTCTTGGCTCTCAATTCTTATTGCTCTAAAGAAAACAAGGTGTCCATATGCATTCACCTGTTTAGAGGAGAGTGGGGCGAGTTTAGGGAGAAGCTTGATTAACTGTGCAAACT
This sequence comes from Tupaia belangeri chinensis, assembly GCF_000334495.1. Classification (NCBI taxonomy): domain Eukaryota; kingdom Metazoa; phylum Chordata; class Mammalia; order Scandentia; family Tupaiidae; genus Tupaia; species Tupaia belangeri. The sequence goes on along the minus strand of NW_006204027.1, from coordinate 1,147,775 downwards.
TTGGGGTCTTCAAGCTCTTCCAGGAGCCATGCTTTAGAAAGAAAGCCTTCCTGAGCCTCACATCTTCCTCTCTTTTTTTTTTTTTTTTTTTTTTTCAGAGTTTAGGACTTTTTTTAATTTGTCCTAAAGTCATCAAAGCAAAAATCATGATAAAACATTCTGCTTTCCTTTACAATTGCCCAACGCAGAAAAAAAAAAAAAAAAAAAACTATTCATAGGAAAAAAATGGTTTTGTACATGGGATGAAACAATATAAATTCAAAACTACATCTTCCTCTTTTAATGGTCTTTAAATAACACCTCCTTGGTCCGTGTTTTATCATACAACTACAGCTTCAGAAAAGCCTTCCCGGGACCAGCAGTTAGTGTAATGGCTATGTCACTGGACTCCCACGTAGTCGACCGCGGTTCGAGTCCCAGACCCAGTGGCTTAAACTCACACCGGGCACGTGTGCGTGCGTGCCCAAGACCCCGAGAGGAGAATGGAGGAGAAGGGATTGCGGCGTGGCCATGCCCCCTGGAGGGTGATTTCTCGCTTTCTATCTCTCTGTCTGTCTGTGTCTGTCTGGCAAGGGCACGTGCCCTATAGCAAAAACCTCTCCAAAAAAAAAAAAGAAAAGCCTTCCCTGGGGGCTGGCAGGTGGTGTGGGGGTTAAGGTGCTGGACTCCCACCTGGTGGGCCATGGTTCAAGTCCTGGATCTGGTGGCTTGCTTTCTCTTTCTGTCTCTCTTTGCTCAAATCAAAGAATAATAATCAATAAATAAAATTAAGTTTTTAAAAAAAAGGAAAAGCCTTCTCTGGCCCCTCAGACTATATGATATTCCCTATTATACACAGCATCCTCAATTCCTTCTTCAAAGACATAATCGCAACCATAAATAGATAAATATTTGTGTAACTGTTTGTTCCATGGTACCTCCCCCACAACATGGTGGCCACGAGAGCAGTGGACGTGTGTGGCCCGTGGGGATTTAACAGGTGCTGTGTATATATTTATTAACTACTGAAGAATAAATTAGTAAAGTCGTGTGCATACGTACACATAAATGCAGATCGCACATATATTAAACAGTGAGTCTGCAATAGGGAATTCAGTCTTGTCCAGCTAAGGAATGACTCCTCACTGATTTCTTAATACCAGGATCCTCTCTAGATGGCAAGTCCAGCCTTTTCCCAGTTTTCAGCCCTTCATTCTCCTTCTGTTTCAGAGCTGGCTCATAATGGTTCTAGTTCTAAAGATCTCTATTCTTTACCGAGGCTAAACTGTCCCCTGGATTCCCAAACGCTTATCTTCTTATCTTCTGTTGGCCTTTAGCACCAAAGGCCTTTTCTCTTTATTTTTTCCTGGAAGGTTTGCTTCTGTTTTCCTCATAGCTCTATCTACTATGCTTTTGACATAGGTCTTTTCCCAGGTCTCATATATTCCCACTGTTAAATCACTTATTACATATATATTCAAAATTACCATCATCTTAGGAGCTATCCCATATCCAGGCACACTGAGAGGAGCACTACCCCAAAGCAACTATCCACTAGGCCAGAAAAAGCTAAGACGATCTTGTCAGTCTTCTTACTCTTAAGGAAGAAATATCAAATTATGTTTTAGGCCCAGCTGCACTAGTTCACACTGGTCAATGCTGCCCCTCGACCGGCTGAAGCTATAGAGGAGGCCTCAGTTCAGTTCTCAACCCACACTTACAAAGCCAGACATGGTGGCGTGTGCCTGTAGTTCCAGCGTCTCAGGGGGCGGAGGCAGAATTGAGACACAATAAGAACTCATCCAAACAACCAGCAAACAGAAAAAAGCAGATAATATTTTTTAAATGTATTTGTATAAAAATGGTTTTCTCTACCATATATAAAGTTGATGAAGAATATTGGTGTTGATGTGTTTTTATTCATAAATTTATTCAAAATCTTGGGAATTAATCAACTCTATTTGAACTACAAATGCAGTAATAGATACTCTGGGAAAAATACCTTCACTTTTCAGAGACTGGTATTTCTCTATTATTTCATGCACTGATATTCCCAAAAATGTATGGTTTCCCATAGTTAGCATTTTCTGTCAGTATGTTTTCCTTCCAAACATATTCCTAACTCTGTAGCAGAATGTTTTCACTGTTCTTATCCTGTTTGCTGCCCTCTATTGTCAGCTGCATATACAAACAATTTTCTGTGTAAAGAAAACATGCCTGAGTTTCTAGATGGGTGAAATTTATACTTCCGTTTGCAGAATCTGAATCTTTTTTTTTTTTTTTGAGAGAGAGATTTTTGCTATAGGGCATGTGTACTCGCCAGAGAGACACAATATGAGAACTCATGCCCTAGGGATGGCCACACTGCAATCACTTCTCCACTCTCCTCTTGGGATTTTGGGCACGCACGCACGTGTGCCCCAATGTGAGCGTCCAGCGACATAACCATTACGCCATCCACTGGTCCCACAGTATCTGAATCTGAACTAAATCGTTCTAGCCCTCCTCTGTTCTTGTGCACTTTAAGATTCCCACTCAAGTTCCTTTTCAGAGACAAATAGGGAGTTTGTTTCTTTGTGCCTTTATCGTTTGAATTGTTCGTAAGTTAGGAACAAAAAGGAAAAAAGCAAATTTACCCAGGTTTCTGTCCCTACTACCCACTTGCCCTTCCCATCATCAGTAACCAATACCGCCACTGCTCATGGGAAGGTCAAGACCAATGAAGGGAAAGGCAGAACCCTGTCAGATAGAGTCCCCCAGATCACGTGAATCTTGGTTAGAATGCAGGACTCCTGAATCCCATGGAATGAATTTCCTCTTTGGTAGTGCTTCGTTTACACCTTCATACCCAGCATTCTATGGAACGGGAAGCACCCTTGGTCTCGTGGGCATTAGCTCTCCTGCCATTCAAATCCCCAGGTCTTCTCCCACTTTGTACTCCAGTGTTTAACCTTTCCGGGTAAAGGAAGATCAATACAAATTCTTCATTGTTACGAATCGATGGCTGTCCTGTGGCATCATTGCCATCTCGTCTCGCTGAGAAGCTCAGTAAATCTCTCCAGCTGCTTCTAAAGCTTGGTCTGTCGTCTTTGGTTGCTTTCATTTTTAATGCAGATCACTTTGGTTTCTGTTCCCCTGGGGGCTTGCAGATAAATCTTGGCAGACATGTTCAGGGTCTACAAATGAGATGCTGGAAAAGAGCCAGCCCACCCAGAATTTAGTTGTAATGGATGAGACACCCCCTTGGTTCCACTTAAAGACTGGGCTATTCGTTTCAGTATTTATTGGTGATTACCTCACATAGTACCTGGGTGGGAAGTGCCCAGTTCCTATGTAACAGGGGAGGCCGAAATCTGAGCTGCTCTGTGGACACATGGGAGCTAATGCAGCTTCTCTTGTGGACAGGCTGAAGTTGGAGACTTACCCTGATCTGTCAAACTCACAGTGAAGAGAAGCCCTAGATCGTTAAGACATCCTGATCAAGAAAGTCTGGCAGGAAACCTCTGTGTGTTGCTTACTTACAAACTAAATGAAAAATTACCTGCCTGATTTCCTTTTATTAATAAATAAATACATCTATCATATTGTTGAACAGCATCCAGAGATTTTTGCTATAGGGCATGTGTACTCGCCAGAGAGACACAATATGAGAACTCATGCCCTAGGGATGGCCACACTGCAATCACTTCTCCACTCTCCTCTTGGGATTTTGGGCACGCACGCACGTGTGCCCCAATGTGAGCGTCCAGCGACATAACCATTACGCCATCCACTGGTCCCACAGTATCTGAATCTGAACTAAATCGTTCTAGCCCTCCTCTGTTCTTGTGCACTTTAAGATTCCCACTCAAGTTCCTTTTCAGAGACAAATAGGGAGTTTGTTTCTTTGTGCCTTTATCGTTTGAATTGTTCGTAAGTTAGGAACAAAAAGGAAAAAAGCAAATTTACCCAGGTTTCTGTCCCTACTACCCACTTGCCCTTCCCATCATCAGTAACCAATACCGCCACTGCTCATGGGAAGGTCAAGACCAATGAAGGGAAAGGCAGAACCCTGTCAGATAGAGTCCCCCAGATCACGTGAATCTTGGTTAGAATGCAGGACTCCTGAATCCCATGGAATGAATTTCCTCTTTGGTAGTGCTTCGTTTACACCTTCATACCCAGCATTCTATGGAACGGGAAGCACCCTTGGTCTCGTGGGCATTAGCTCTCCTGCCATTCAAATCCCCAGGTCTTCTCCCACTTTGTACTCCAGTGTTTAACCTTTCCGGGTAAAGGAAGATCAATACAAATTCTTCATTGTTACGAATCGATGGCTGTCCTGTGGCATCATTGCCATCTCGTCTCGCTGAGAAGCTCAGTAAATCTCTCCAGCTGCTTCTAAAGCTTGGTCTGTCGTCTTTGGTTGCTTTCATTTTTAATGCAGATCACTTTGGTTTCTGTTCCCCTGGGGGCTTGCAGATAAATCTTGGCAGACATGTTCAGGGTCTACAAATGAGATGCTGGAAAAGAGCCAGCCCACCCAGAATTTAGTTGTAATGGATGAGACACCCCCTTGGTTCCACTTAAAGACTGGGCTATTCGTTTCAGTATTTATTGGTGATTACCTCACATAGTACCTGGGTGGGAAGTGCCCAGTTCCTATGTAACAGGGGAGGCCGAAATCTGAGCTGCTCTGTGGACACATGGGAGCTAATGCAGCTTCTCTTGTGGACAGGCTGAAGTTGGAGACTTACCCTGATCTGTCAAACTCACAGTGAAGAGAAGCCCTAGATCGTTAAGACATCCTGATCAAGAAAGTCTGGCAGGAAACCTCTGTGTGTTGCTTACTTACAAACTAAATGAAAAATTACCTGCCTGATTTCCTTTTATTAATAAATAAATACATCTATCATATTGTTGAACAGCATCCTACTAGGGGTGATCTGTAAATATTTAATGTTAATGATCTCCTTCTCCCACAGTGCTTTGCTCACACCGAGTGTTTGTCTGTATCTTACCTCGACCTCCCTGAATCTTAGGTTTCCTAGGGGCAATATCAGAACCCCATTTTCCCTTTGCAGAAAATATGTGGGCTCTTAGGAAAAAAAAAAAAAAAAAGAGTCCTTTTAACTTTGCTTTCTTCTCTCTTTGATCAGCAGACTATGCCAGTTATTACCAGGGCCTGTGGGATTGCCATGGTGACCAGCCAGATGAACTGTCCTTCCAACGCGGTGACCTCATCCGCATTCTGAGCAAGGTAAGGACATGGAGTATAGGGCTGGATCAAAAGTCGGTTTTTTTACTCTTGATGATATAGTCACCTTGACCAAAATTATTCCATGTCATATACTTCTTTATGTGAACTACACGGCCCTCTCATGCGTAAACTCCCACTTTTTTATAATTGTTAGGGAAATTTTTCATTTAAAATCCAGAGTAACAGCTGGCCCTATGGTCTAGTGGTTAAGGGACCCAGATCCCACATGGTCAACCACTGTTCAAATCCCAGCCCCAGAGGCTTGAAGAACACACCAGACATGTGTGCCCCGAATCCTGACAGGATAGAGAAATGGAGAAGAAGGGATTGCAGTGAGACTACACCCCACTGGTGCTTTCTCTCTCTCTGTCTCTCTATTTTGCTGTCTTTCTCTATGGCAAGTGCACTGCTTCCAGATTTAGGAACCGGTTTTCAAATTTAAAAAAATACAGTAAAATAGACATAATCCTGGGCCAGCCTATGGCCTGGTGGTTAAGGCAGCTGGATTCCCACATGGCCAACCACATGGCTAGCATCCTGGACCTGGTGGCTTAAGAAACACCAGGCATGTGTGCCTAAAATCCCAAAAGGAGGGAGAAATGGAGAAGGGATTGCACTGTGACCATGCGTCATGGGGGATGCTTTCTCACTTTCTCTCTCATCTCTCTCCTGTGAGCACATGTCTGCTTTGGCACAAATTTTAAAACTATATAGACGTTGTACCAAAACTATGCTGATTAAAATTTGATCTTTTCAAGATTGTTAGTGGTTACAGTTCATCACTATGTACATAATTTATTATCATACAATACGACTGAAAATATTCCAACTAGGTAAGCTGCCTTACTTCATTTATAGATAAACATGACTGATATAATTACATATGGACAGAGGAATCAGAGCTTGTTAGCTCACTTGGTTTGAGTAAGTGCCGATAAGGCCAAGATTGTGAATCCAGTCCCACACAGGCCAGCTGACTTCATTCTCTTCCTCAGTCATAAGTTAACTCTAGCCCCAGCTAAGCATCTCACAAATAATATTACTGATCATAAAATACCTAGATTTTAGGGAACCAGCAGTTAGCGTAATGGCTATGTTGCTGGACTCCCACGTAGTCGACCGCGGTTCGCGTCCTGGACCCGGTGGCTTAAAACTCACGCCGGGCGCGTGTGCGTGCGTGCCCAAGATCCCGAGAGGAGAATGGAGGAGAAGGGATTGCGACGTGACCATCCCCCCCTGGGGGGTGATTTCTCGCTTTCTGTCTCTATGTCTCTCTCTGTCTGTCTGGCGAGCGCATGCGCCCTACAGTGAAAAATCTCTCCAAAAAAAAAAAAAAAAAAACCTAGATTTTAAAAGGAATAAAAAGGATGGATTATTGCAGAGCCATCACTGATGTGAAAAAAGATTCAGGGGATCAGCAGATGACAAAATGGTTACATCGCTGGAGTCCCACATAGTTGACCACGGTTCTAATCCTAGACACGGCAGCTTAAAACTCATGCTGGGGACGTGTATGTGTGTGCCCAAGATCCCAAGAGGAGAATGGAAGAGAAGGGATTGCGGCATGGTCATCCTCCTTCTTGGGGGGGGGGGAGTGACTTCTCACTGTCTCTCTGTCTCTCTAGCAAGCGTACACGCTCTACAGCACAAATCTCTCAACAACAAAAAAAATTAGAACTCACAGGCTATAGTTTGGAAGTTCAGTACTATCAACTTTGTAAAGAAAAACCAGACATATTTTATAACTGAGCTAAGATAATAAGTTATGTCTCTAAAATAAATTATTAAAAAGTCCCCTTGGGATCAGCAGTTGGCGTAATGGCTATGTCTCTGGACTCTCATATAGTCTACCACAGTTCAAGTCCCAGACCCAGTGGCTTAAACTCACGCCGGGTACATGTGCGTGCATGCCCACGATCCTGAGAGGAGAATGGAGAAGAAGGGACTGAGGCTTGGCCATCCCTCCTGGGGGGTGATTTCTCACTTTCTGTCTCTCTCTGTCTTTCTGACAAGCACACGCACCCTAAAGTCCTCTCAATATGCAATCAATATTTACAAACATGTTTTTGAAATAGTCACAATTTGCTCTTTAATTGTTGAGTATGTGGATTCCATAAAGGAAAATTGAAAACCCACTGTATTACTAACGATCATTTACTGTTTGTTTATTCTGTGAATGTTACTGCCTTGGACAAGGGTTTGTCTTGGTTTGAAGCTCTTTAGGAAATAGACGAGGTCTGACCTAAGGTACCTTTCAGTGGTGCCAATGAATCAGGCCCCTTTAAACAAGAACCAAATTCAGACCCAACCCTTTGTAAGAGACTAGGCAGCCTGCAGGCCTTGCTGGGTAAGAGACAGCACAATCTCCGAGTGATTTCTCCTGGATTCCTAACTCAGCACCATGCTAGTGCCATTTCGGTGCAGCTCTAATACACCGAGAATAAATTGGAAGCAAAGAAGGGAGTGGACATTGGCCTGATTGGTATTTCAAATGCCCGAAAGCAAGGTTTGCTGTGTAATAGAATTTGTGTACATTACCACGCTGGCATTACAGGGGTAATCGAGTTATCCACTCAGGTGTGACCAGGCCTCTGTTTGCCCAGAGCCTGCAGGTGAACAAATTAACTGTTTACATTGTCTGGAGGTGCCTGCAGCAGGAGCAGGAAAGAACAGAGCCAGACTGTCTGCTGGTCCTTCTCTCTGTCATGATTATTTTGTTTGTTTTGCATGTCTTTTGCCTTTGTTAATGGTTTCTCACTGGGGGTCCCTTTCCTCCAGTTAGAAGGCTCTGTGCGGTGACCTGTCCTGCTGTACAGAGCTGTCTGTGGTTACCGTGGCTATCGTAATTTTAGGATATCACAAAGAACAGGGGGAAGGAACACCACCTGTATTTTTTAAACCGACCCTTCATCCCTTTCGCCATCACTAAAAGCTAATATCAGCATTTACTTTAGTGAGAATGCCTTGCCACACTGGTTCTGTGGTCTTTCTCCACTCTTGTGGGAGGTTCTGATCCATTTTCACGGCTTACCATTGTAGTAGTATGCATTTCTTCCCCAACAAGCTACACCAGCTGCCTTTCTTTCCCCATGGCGCTAATCTCTGCATATCAGAGGAGGCAGGAGAAGCTAGAAGCTCTGAACTTTCCCTTATAAAGCTCCAGTTAACACTGGTGTGGGGAGCATTTCAGACTAGATGTCCCTTTATTATATTACCTAACTCAGTAAAAGTCTGTGGATAGGACAGAACCTTTAAAAGACCACCTAATCCACTCCCTTGACTCTAAGAAGTACCAAAGAACCAAGTCCCACAGAAAAGCCACTCCCATTCCTGTGGCTGTTGTCTCCATCCAGAGTTCAGTTATTCCTACGCTCTGGAATTTTTTCTCAAATGGCTCCTAAATCCGCTCCATATTAGTCCAATCTGGCTTCCTTTGCTGGAGTCAGTTACATCCTGCAGCCTGACTCTCACACCTGGAGGGACAGAACTGACCCTAGTTAAGGTCAATCCAGGAAAACTATGTCAAGAAAGCTCCATTTTACTTTTCTTTCTGACCAGTAGACACTTTCTTGGGCAAGAAAGACCTGTGGCTTGGGGACAAGGAAGTGTGTTTCCCTGAGAAACACAGGATGCACCTGTGCACATCTCCATTTACCTGGACCCGTTTTCTCACCTGCGAAATAAGAGAATTGTGGGACCAGCAGCTAGCGTAATGGCTGTGTCGCTGGATTCCCACGTAGTCGACCGCGGTTCGCGTCCCGGACCCGGTGGCTTAAAACTCACACCGGGCGTGTGTACGTGCGTGCCCAAGATCCCGAGAGGAGAATGAGGAGAAGGGATTGCAGCATGGCCATCCCCCCTGGGAGGTGATTTCTCGCTTTCAGTCTCTCTGTCTTTCTATATCTGGCGAGCGCACGTGCCCTATAGCAAAAACCCCTCCAAAAAAGAAAAAGAAAAGAAAAAAGGAATAAGAGAATTGTCTTGGATGTTGGATAACGGCTGAGTCCTTCCACTACAAACATTCCTGTTCTAAATATGGTGGACCTGACGTTACACAATGGCTAAAGAAGTTCTACACACACACAAAGAAAGGTTTTAGCCTTACTTATTCATTTTAAACATACAAAATTTACTGGATCTTTTGTGTTTAACCCTCATAAATGCATCTAGTTTCCCCTTCCCTTTGTTAGATAGAAGTAATCTGAAAGAGTTGCAGGGTGGGGTGTAGGCTGGAGAAGACCCTGCCACTAGATGGGGGAGCTAGGTGGAGGAGGCAGGGAAAAGGATGACAGATTTAGACCTGGGTTCCCACTACTCACTCCCTCACTCCTACTTGCTTTTTTTTTTTTTTTTTTTTTAAATTACTTATTTTGGGGACCAGCAGTTAGCGTAATGGCTATGTTGCTGGACTCCCACGTAGTCGATCGCGGTTTGTGTCCTGGACCCAGTGGCTTAAAACTCACACCCGGCGCGTGTGTGTGCGTGCCCAAGATCCCGAGAGGAGAATGGAGGAGAAGGGATTGCGGTGTGACCATCCCCCCTGGGGGGTGATTTCTCGCTTTCTGTCTCTCTCTGTCTGTCTGGCTAGCGCACGCACCCTATAGCGAAAACCTCTCAAAAAAAAAAAAAAGAAAAAAAGAATTACTTATCTTATTTTTTTTATTATTATTATTATTAACATGCCATAGGGCACACGTGCCCACCAAGAGAAAGAGAGAGCAAGAAAGAAAGTGAGAAAGCAAGCCACCCGGTCTGGGACTTGAACTTCAGTCGGCCACATAGGAGTCCAACACCTTGACCACCACACCACCTGCTGGCCCTCACTGCTGTTTTTTAATAGTCATGATCCAACCTTGAATTCCAGAATCCTAAGGCCAAACTCAGGAGAATTTTTTAGTCTTGCCTTTGGGCAGGAATAATTCCAAGAATAGAGCTTTTGGGTCATCAGGAAAGTTGTGACATATTTTTCTATGCAGAAATGCATCCTGACTTTCCCAATGACCTCGTATTTATCCTTTAAAAAAGGGGGAAGGTATTAGCAGATGGCATAATGGTTACATTGCTGGACTCGCACATGAATGACCATGGTTTGAGTCCTGGACCCAGCAGCTTGAACTCAGGCCAAGCTTATGTGCGTGCATGCCCAAAATCCCAAGAGAAGACTGGAAGAGAAGGGGTTGCAGCGTGGTCATCCCCCCTGGGCGGGATGGGTGATTTCTCACTTTCTGTCTCTCTGTCACTGTCTTCCTGGCAAGCACATGCACTCAGTAGCAAAAATCTCTCTCAAAAAAAAAAAGGTATCACCTGAAAAGATGACTAACTGGGCAAGAAAGATACATCCCATAGATAACCAAATGCCCATCGCCTGTCTTGTTCTTAGGGAAGCGAGTAAGCACCAATAACAGATGGGTTATTGATGGGACCCTGGGCAAAAAATCTCGCTAATCCTCAGTTTCCTCATCGGAAAAAATCAGAATAATTTCTATTCATAGGGTTGTTGTGATGCATGCATCAGGAAATTTGTGTCCCTGATGTTCTTTGAAATGGAAACTATTATATCCCTCTCCCTTCCACTGATAATAAAGTAAACCTTTTGGGTTGATTTTGGGTGTACATACTAGGAATTCAATAAATTATTGATCAACTGAGAGAGAAAGTATCTATCTAGAACTCTCATAGAGATGCTCGAAGGCACAAGAATCTCTCAGCTGGATGTAGGAAACCACCCAGTAAACAGGCCTACATGGAAATTCATGGTGCCTCTCCTGGTCTGAGTGCTTGTCACAGATATCCAGTAGATTCCTCAGATTGCTCTGCACGGACAGGCCAGAGCCATGTACCCATGCTCCAAATCAGTAACCAATGGCATCGTCAGCAGGACACCTCCCGCTGACCTGCCCGGAAACACATCCATACATTCCTAGGCCCCATGCAGCTTCATGCCCACTTAATTCACTGAGTTCCAATTTGGGTCTTAAAATATATTAAAGGGAGATTTTTAATAACGAAGCAGATCTGTGCATCCAGCGGATGTTCTTGCATTCCTTTTGGACCCAGATATTTCTGAACAGCTTTTTCTGGTGTGGGACTGAGCCTCCCTTCCTCCCGGGAGCCGGGACACAGCTCAGGCCACAGCGGGGTGTTTAGCGCTCTTCAGTGGCTCCAGATTGTGGCGCTGGCGCAGGTCTCCTCAAACGTAACCGATGGCTCCTGAGAGCCTGCCTCTCGTAAATTACTTCCCACGATGCCGACGACCACCGCAGAATTCAAGTTTGAATAGAGCAGGAAAAAGGTGTTTGAAAAGCCTGTTCACTCAGCTGCATTTTAATTTCCTTTTCAATCTTGTCCCAATTAATTTCGCAGAATTAATCTCACAGAAGCAAACTCGGCAGCATTGAGGCTGCGGTTTTAGTGTGGCGGTCGCTCTGCCTGAACGTGAAATAGGAGCTAATATAAAAATCCATCTGCTGTGTTTGAAATACACGCCGGCTGCCGCTCAGTCCTGTCTGACATTCCAAACATCAACAGCGGGGAAAAGTGATTTGGGGGTTAGTGGCCATCAGTACTTGGCAGGAGTTCAACAACAGGTGTACTCCAAAAATCCATTCAGCCTGAGCACCAGGCATGACAGGGCAGGTGCTGAATCACCTTCCATGCGATAATGCTGTGCCCTGGCTTAGTTCCTTTTATCTGAGGATCCCAGGGCCCTTTCATGGACCAGTACCACTCCTATCACTTGGAAGTGGGAGAACAAGAGGGAAGAAGCACTGTTTGGATGAGTCACAAACTCCAGCTTTCAGAGAAGGGGCCTTGTCTTCCTGTTCTAAGGTCTCTCACTGGGGAACATTCTTCCTGAATAATAAAGGTGCTTGTTCTATTATGTGACATAACTCTTAAGTAAACACCCACTTAAAAAAATAAACCTCCTGTTCCAGAAGTAATTTATGGTGGTAAATGAGCTGTCTAGCAGATATGGGCAAATTAAAGAGAAAGAAAAATAAACTCTGAATTTACTAAAAAGGAGAAGAGGCATTTGAATAAAGTCTTCCATTTAAGGTAAACCCAGTGGATTCGGGTTATGTGCCCATGAATTGGTCTAAGATCTTGACCAGCACCTTATTTCCATGGAAACCAACCTTGGAGCAACAAGTTGAGCACCATGGAAGACTTATCCTTACATAGTGGCCCAGCTGGGGTGGGAAGGGATTCCCAGGCCCCAAACATGTTAGACTTTGAGTCTTCTCTGCTGATGGAAACTAGGGAACCTTACAAAGTCATTTGACATGGCACGCACTTGGTGCTGTCAGATGGCCACAGGCCATATATGAACAACCGTGGACAGAATTTGTTACCCTGGTTCCAAATCCAGCTTCTTGTCATCGGAACGCAGCATGGCTGTCCTGGCACACCTGGACTGTATCAACCTAACGGCCTGTTACGATGGGATTTAGAAAACCTGTTTTACTTCAGGTACTCCCTCAAAGGGCTACTTAAAGATTGTAGACCTTTCCCCTCCTGTGACCTCATCTTCTCCAAAAGGGATATATATGTTGCAAAAATTAACTGAATGTAGCAGTGCTTTCTCTTTTAAGTGTGCTTAGTTGAATGTGACAACAACCCTCGTAAAAACAAATAAGTTAATTCCTTAAATTGCTTTAAATGAAAGAACTTTTTTTTTTTTTTTTTTTTTTTTTTTTTAATTTCAGGGCTCTGAGGGAAAGGAGGTGTTTGGTGACATCTAGTGTCCATTTAGGACTTCCTCAGGCACCATACCCTCTGCTTGGCTGAGTGGGGGATGGGCAGGGGTTATTTGGGAGATAATTTGGGGTTGGTAAGTGGGGAGAATATAGGCCTGGGGCACAGGCTGCCGAAACAGTGTGATGAAACTGATCAATGCCTGTCAAAGAGCTATTATTCACCTCTGACCTAGCGAAAAGGGGTGGGTGAGGGGATACCATTGGAAAATATCTTTTCTTATTTATGACAGTACAAAAGAGAAGCAGAAGCTGTCCCCACCGCCCCATTTCATGTTAACAAGCAGGTCAACACTGTTCTGTGATGACGAAGATGATGATGATGATGGTGTTTTCTCTCATTAATAACCCCTATGGGAGGTTATAGAGTTAGGAGGATGGGAATGGGATTTGGGGTCAGCTGGAAGGCAACGGTCATACACCGGTCAAATTCAGTGGAGGCCATTCCTTTCCCCCAGACAGGAACCAATCGTCTAGAACAAACCCTGGCAGCCTCATTCCTTCCAGGTAATTTTTATAAATGAGGGGACACCCATTCCAAGGGAGGACAAAAGGGAGAGGGTGTTCATGTGTGCATGCATATGTGTGCATGTAAACCTGCTAACAAGAGGTCCAGATGCACATCAGCCCTGTCCTGCAAACCCTGGTCATTTATTATAAAACCCATTTTTTAAAAAAGAAACTAAAATTGGCGTTTTCCTCTTTCATCCTCTTATTCCTAAACTGTTCCTCTGGACAGAACACTTCACTTTGTACACACACACTTTTCAGTCAGGTGTAAAGTCCCAGACCAGATAATTAACTACAAGGTCCAGACACAAATGTTTATCTAGAACCATATAAGCCGTGGCAGGGTTAGGTTAATGCTCAGAATCACCCGATGCTTTACAAACCCAGTGTAAAAAATTCCAGCCATTTATTTTGCAGTGAATTTATAACAAATGCTGTTAAAGGCTTCGTCTTTTGACAGAGGTAATAATAAATTCACTGTTAAAGACGGTAGTTTAATTCCTTATACCTCCAATACTGCACAGAATAAACCATATTCATCACTGAGTAATTTTTTACCACATAAATCTTTAAAACTAACCGGTGAAGGCTGTTGAGACTGAAATATTGTGAATTTATTAGATATGCCCATGTAGTATTGGATTCAGAGGTTTCCATTCGAATATATTATGGGGAAAATTTGTGTCTTTAACTGTGACATTCCCTCCATTTCCCGCCGCCAGTATTATAACAAGCAGCTCCTCCAGAGTCAACTGCACGTTTATTAGACAGAGATTTAGTAATAAACTCCTCACTAATCTGCCAAAGAGGCTAGATGACATTTCGGTGAGATGCCCTATTTAAAAGGAGTCGCAAAAGCTTTGTTTCTGTGTAATTATTTTCTCAAAAGGAACTCAGCCTCCCCAAACCTCTTCTGCCTGTGCTCCTTGGTATTATATAGATTCAGTTCGCCAACCAAACTAGCAAAATATTGAAGCAAATTATATCCACATTGGAAACATACAGGGCAGCAACATCTATGCCGGTTGTAGGGCTCGTTGGGGGGATTGGAGCTAATTGATTAGAATATAGAAAAGCTGGAATTTGCAGACATTCACAGATATATGGTATTTAATAGAAAGATTATATTGCTCTCTCAAACTAGAAATAATAGACAGTGAGTTCAGAAAACTTGCTATCTAAAAACTTTTATCTCAACACATGACACATTAGGACACAATTAAATCCTCAGGTTTGAACAAAAACTCTTTTATTCTGTCATATTAATTTTGAGTGAAAATATGCAGCTGATAGATGGAAATATTCTAAACCTTTCTTATGACTTGCTAGTGAATTGACATTTAAACTAACCAATTGATTATATCAAATTGTAATGTCCTCTCCAGTTTCATTAAGGAAACATCAACATTGCTATAATAAAAAATATTTTTTTCTTTTAAATGCCAAGATGTGTGTCATCTTTTTAGCAAAGAGATTCAGTGGCTTCTTGGTTTCTACTAATATCCTGTATTTGGGAAGAGTTCCAAATACTAAAAACTTCCATGGAGTGTTGTGAACTTAATTTTTTAGTGACATAAAATCACATAGGTTTCTAACTGTTAAACAAAGGAGAAAAATCTCTTGGCAGTACAACACTGTAGCCCATCAGAATAATTGTTAAAAGACAGAACCCGGCTAGAAAGATAAGCATAATACCAGCAATTAATATTCAGCATTTCACATTATAGTCAAGAGGATGTGTTTTTCTTTGTGATGTGTCTCATAAGCAGAGAGTGTTGGGAGCCAGATTCTGAGCTCTGTCTTCTTTTTGTGCATGAGGATTAAGGAGAAAAAAAACAGTGACAACAATCCTGCTCCATCTGTAAATGAACAAACATCTTGATTTTATAGCTGTTTGCTTTGTAAAACTGAGGAATGAAACAAAAATTACTGGATGCCTAAGTAACACTTTAATTCTGAATTCATTTACGCTGTAGCTATGTAGTTGTCACAAACCATAATGCAGTATTTAATTAAAATAACAGAAGTGCATCTAGATATGTCCTGGGGTAGCTATCACCAAATTATAGTCTATGCCATCGTATTTTATTTATGAAATGGCAGATTCTAAGGTGCAACGAGGCTGATACAAAAGCATAAACATTTAAACTTGCATTTTTAGAAAGCCTCCTTTTTTCTTTTTGTCCTGCTACATCTTTAAATTTTTTCTTCCTTCTATCTTTGATGGGGTTGCGGGGTATTGGTGGGATTGTTTTGCTGTTGATAAAGGTCTGTCTAACTCTTGCTTTTCAACTATTGACCTCCTAAGTCTTCTGGCTGTGAAATCCCCGTCTGTTGTCATGGAAAGGCTTGTGAGGTTCACAGAAGCCACAGTAAGCATGAGACATCTTAGGCGGAACTTGGACGTGGATTCCAGGAGGGTAGGAAAAACCCAAACCTTTTCAGACTCTCTGTCTGTTCCCACGCAATCTTCCTTACACCTTTTTTCCCCCCACCTATAAATACTTGTTATAGTTTACACGCTTGCTTGCTCTACTTTGTGGATGTTCACATGCAGACATACTGCTCCTTTTCATAAACGCATAGCATCTATCTTACACGCACCCACCATCTATCTCCTCCTTCACATTGGCTGTCCCATCCACCTCCTTGTGTGCAGAATTATGTTCGGCAAGGTCCCGATTTATAGGAAATAAATAATGAAAATGGAACGGACTGGGAAAGATAATCGAAACATTCAAATTGTTATTTTTCACTGTACTTTACACAAACAGAACATCTATAAACACTTAGAAACGGTGCTGGCTGATTCCTAAAAAGCAATACCTTATATGGAACATTCTGACCAAATGGGTCTCTATATTGTGTCTTTCCTGTTTCATCTCTCCTGCTTTTCGATGCTCCAAAATCGCACCATGTTTAAATAGTAAACAGTGACCTGTAATTGTTTTCAACCTTTCTGCTTCTTATTTATCCTGTCTATTAGACAAGTTTTTGTCATCATTTATCCTCTATAAAATAATTCTAAGAATTATAATGCAGAAACAATCATTGCAATCACCTTTTTAAAGAAAAAAAAAAAAAAAAAAACCTTGCAGTTGCTGTATAAAGACATTCTTATAATGGTACCATTGGCGCATGGCCCAATCCTACAGCAAGGGTCTTTTGGAGAGAGGGTTTCTTCTACACACTTGTAATTATTTTAGCCCCTTTCACAGGTCACATAAAAAGTTAATTTCAATCGCTGCTAATTTCCGTCCAACAAGAGTGCGGTACTTTAAACCACCCAAAATAATTGGATTCAAAACAAATTTAGGAAATTGAGTGTGTTAGAAAGCAAATAAAAATATCCTTTTGGTAAGGAGGAGGGTGAAAGTAGTAAAAATGGCCTTTTTTTCTTCCTTCTTTCCCCTTCACAACTTTGCCATTAAAGTTGCACCTACAGCTAGAAGTTTGTCCGTGAAAAATGGTCATTTTGTTTCTCTGCTCAAAGAATGTTATTAAAATGCTAATTTAAAAGAAAAAGGAGTTAAATATCTAGCGATGGTGCATTCTAATTGCAACCATAATGAGCTCTCTAAATGTGCGTGCCCCTGACACACACAGAGCATAAACAGCAGTAAACAGATCATTAGTACCCGCGTTCATTTATTCTGGCGACCTTACCATGACCCCACCGAGGGTAGGGTGAAAAGCAGGTGGATCTGGCTGTGACACCCCCTAGAGGGATCCAGGAAATGAAGCTATAAGCGGTTGTCATGGAAACGCCTATGTGTGCAGATGATGTAACACACCGACAGGCTGTAGGGCTCCGCAACTGGGACGTTGCCTTTCCCTCGCTGGAACAATCTTGAGGATTAAATTATTCATTTCTTTAATTCACAAAGCAAAAGGAATCCTAATTTCCTTGGTGATACGCAACTCTTCCATTTGTCTAGAGTCTGGGACATGACATCTTATCCCCTCTTTCTCCTGAATGTACCCTAGCTTTCTACATTGTAGCCCCTAATCTCTGGATCTGGCAAAATCCAGTGGCAAAAGGAAGTAGAAATCTGACACCCAACATCTGATGCTAACAGAGATCTAAAGTTTTAAACCATAATTAATAATATAGACAGTGTCCTTTCCTGATGAGGGCCATGTTGACCAGGGACTAAATTTATACGAGATGGCTTTGTTTACAGCATGGCATAGTCAGGGTTGACCCTGGGAACTACCAAGTCCTTACCGATGCTGGAGTATAAATAGGAGAGAGGCACCAGCCCCAAATGCACGCATCACCCTAGCAAGATGCAGGAAAATGAGATAAGAGAAAACAAGCATCTGCTCCCCCACTTTCAGGTCCCATTGAGAGAATCAAGATTAATAAAAATAATTCTGTGGAGGATGATTCCACTTTATCCCACCCTGTTTTGCACCAAACAACCTCAATAACCTTACAGCAACAGTAGAATAACTTTTCTTTCTTTTTTTTTTTTAAAGGAAGCAGAAAAGATGATCTCTGGAAATTATTTTAAAATAAAAGATCTCCTGGCCCGCGCCTCCCCCACCCCCCCTCCCCGTTGCACTTTAGATGAACCTGTGATATTGTAGCAATGGCCCTTGAAGTGCAGTGGGGAGGTGATTTAGGAGAATATTAAAGGCAATGTGGAGATTCAAGGCGCCTCTCTCAGGGAGATCTGGAGAAATACGCAGCACAGATGGGCCGAGCAGATTAAACATTTCCGTCACATTGTTTCCAAATTGTGTTGTGGTGCCTGAGGCTGGTACTGCGGTCAGAGCAAAACAGAGCTGTGCAGAGCTGCGAGCTGCGCAGTTTATGGAATACATATTAATACACTCGTCTCACATGGTATCACAATTCTATCAGCTCCGAAATGGTGCTGTCTCTATTGTTTTTGAATGCTGCACTTGGCACCTTGTTTTCTCCCATCTGCAAAGTGTTTACCTTCCTCTTCCCCTGTCTCTCTTCTTTAGGTAAAGTTCAGGTTGTGTGTTTCTTTCTCATTTCTTTCGCCTTCCCTCGCACTTTCATAGCCTAGGACTTTACTATCACCATTTTGCCTTTTGCACACATTTCCACCAACCACATCCAGTGTGTGCACAGGCCCTACATACCTCCCTGGTCTTGACTTGATCATCATCCACTTGCGCCCTATTCAGGACATAAACTTCACACTCGAGACTGAATATTCTGTCATTCAAGTGCTCTCCATCTATTAAATAGATGACACATTCCTATTCTCAGAACATTCAGCTCTGAGCTAGGGGGATCACTTTGTAGATTTGTCGCCATGACCCCCCCACCCCCAAACGCTTTCTCTGACCACCCTGGCCATTCCGTTTTCTCTTTCTTACACTCACGTACCTTCCTCTGTATCCAGGCCCATCAATCTTCAGGTTAGCAAGTTCCCTGAAATGTAACAATAAATAAAACTGGTTCAATTGAGGCAAATTTAATGATTCGTTTTTATTATGATTTATAGACCAAAACTCTGAATTAATGGAAAAAGAGAAAACGATTGCCAAGAACTTAAAACACAATGTAGAACAGACTGGAGAAGCCGCCAAGCTACTCGAGGTTTCGGCCAAGCACTAAGCTTCCATCCTTTTAGGATCCAACACCACTAATCCACTGTCTGACCAACTGACCATTTCCTTCCTCTCTCCTTATGGAAAATCTCTTCATAAAACTATTTGTGCTAAAAAGTTGGCACCTGTTTGTCTTTGGTGAATAATTCCTGTTCCCTGCCTTGTTTTTCTCAGCAATTGGAAGGGTTCTGAATTGGAGCCCTCAATTTACTTAATAATTTATGGTATCCCAAGAAAACATTCAACTTCCAAAACTGGATTTTAGGTGGAGAAAATTTGTGGCCAAACCAGAGTAAAAAATAATGATGTTTTTGGCTGATCCTGGGCCATTACAGTCCACTCTATTTAGGAATTCAAATGTCCCCTTTTTATTAATGATATCGTATGATTGCACAAGCACTAATAGGAGAAATAAGCCATCATAAACCAATAATTTTGTGATCGATTGGCCTTTCTCATACATATATCAAGCATTTATTGATCTTTTGTGTTAGGGGCTGATTGATTGTTCTCTTGAAGAGGAATCCACTTGTTTATAAGCACTGGTACAGCGAACTTTGATGGTGAAAAGACAAAAACATATTAGACATTTTCTGGGAATCTTGTTCCATAGTCTTGGACCCCAACTCAATGTGAAAAAAGAATGTTTCTATTAGGAATATTCTCAGGGGAAGAGACAGTGTCAAGCATCTTGATCCAAAAGCCATCATGTGGATTTGAATAGAAGACACCCCGTTTAAGTCGTAGTTAAAGAGTTGGTGCTTAGAAAAGATAAGCAAGCTTAGCCTTTGGAGAAAGAATGGACTCTGAAGCTGAAGGGCTGAACTTTAGGAAACCCAGCATGGAGAGAACAAGGATTCTTGATTCTCTTTTATTGTATTTTTTTAAAGGGGAGAGGGTATGGCTACACTGGGCCAAAATACAGATCCAAGCCATAAAGTCCATTGTATTTTCCCCCTAGAGTGCTGGTTGGTAAACTGTGGAGAGTTCATAAGCCCTTTGAGAATCTTATGAAAGGTCTGGGCCTCATCCCAGGCATGAGACCTATGTACATGCAGAATTTTACACCAATTTCAGGGAGCCCAAAGATCCCTTCCTATCCATCCATAGACAGGCCAGGGGTTCACAGACACCAGTTTAAGAATATGTGCCCTAGAGGATGGTGAGTTCCTTTTGCTGGAACAGCCTTGGATTCACTGAGCCTAGAAATTGAATTTTCATCCCAAGACAGGATGGTCATTCCAGGTCATGTCTGTGCTACTCCAGGGGAGCCATGGAAGAGCTTATACAAATAGGAACCAGCAGGGAGGAGAGAAATTAAAATGTAGCAATCATGGAGTAGGGGTATTTAATCTCTTTTAAGGCTTATGATAGGCGCCTGCTGGTTTCCCCCCTGATATCCCCTGACACCTACTGACAGGGTATTTGCAGCACCATACAGGGACTCAGGGCCCTGTGACAGGAGGAGCACTGAGGAGGTCCATGATAGTCTTGAAACCATAAACAGCAATAGGAAACCACTGGAGGCAGAGTCACGCTGTGCAACATGCCCGTTGTTGGTGGCCATACTGCTTTTTGTTTATAGAATTTGCTGTTCTTTTTATGGCAGGTTTGGTAGGGCTTTTTTTCCTTGTTGATGGAGATTAGCAGCATAAATTCTTTTATGGCAGTGTGCAGTCCCCATAAACACGTTGGATTGTTGCTGATGGTGAGCACTGCGTCTATTTCAGGTTCACTCATCACTCTGCTCATCCAAGCCAGTAGCTTCTCCAACCAGATAATGGAGTCCGAATAACCAACTTTGAATTTTAAGACTTCTTAGTTTGGAATGGGGGTGAAGGTTCAAGGAGGTGGGAGTAAGGTTGATATTTAGAGAAACGGATGTTTAATCAAGCCTAGAAATGTTTATGGTGAGAATGCACCACACCCTGTACTTCCGTTGGACTTTTTTAAGAGCTTCTTATATTTTTATCTAATGCATATTCAATTAATTAATGTGTGTAATTAAAATCTCAGCTCTGCCATATACAGTATATGGAGAGTTACGAAATGGAGAGTGGATATAAGGTCAGTGCCCGAACACTGTCACGCGTAGGTGTATACCCTCACCTTGAAGGTGGTGTTGATGATTTCAAGTCTCCTGGGAGCCCCTCAGCATTTTTTCCAGTTTCTTCAAACATCTGGGCAAAAAGAAGTCAGACTTTATGGAAGACATTGATCCTAGAATTTCAGTTCTCTCTGCCATTCTAAAACTGAAATCTAAGAATCAGCAACTTAATAAAAATGTAGTAAATTAGCACCTCTAGACAAGAGCAGAGTTCATTGAGAGCTGGGGTCTGCCTGACTGAGCCAGTACTCTCTCCATTTTAATAGTTTAATAAAAATTAGCATAATTAACGAACATCTGTATGATCCAGAGTGGTGCAATTTGGCACTTGGAAACGAGGGCTTAAACATGATTGCTGTGAGTTTAATGTTGTTTTAATTCTTTTTGGCACTGTGCAGTGAAATAAACGTTTGGTGGTGATAGTTCTCGGCCGGATCTCATTTGCATTTTTCTCCCTTTGATTATGAGCAATTGTGGACTCCCCAGCAATTCATCAAAGTAGAAATTATTTTAAAATACCTCGTGGTGTTCAGACTGGGCTGGAGCAATGCATGGGGGGTGGTAGAGGGAGAGAAGACTAGAAATTTTCCATTCATGCTTTAAACAACTCAGCCCTGCAGCCCTTCTTGGGTATCCAGCCAAGGGATGAAATCTGGAAAAGATAGTCAGATCCCAGGACCTGTAGGTGCTTTGATTAAGCTCCCAGGCTCCCACAGCAGGGTACATATGGTCTCTGAGACTGTGCCATCCTCCTTATACTTCTGCCTGCTCTTTTGTTTTGAAGGGCAGAGAGTTGATTTCACTCATTTCAGTTCTCACCACCATGGTGACGCTACTGCATCTGCAGTCGGCAGGGTCAGTGTTCCCCTCCAGCAAAAGCGAACTGACTGGGAGCTGGTGCCCCGCTGAGCCTCATCTGCTTTCTGTTTGCATCCTCTTCAAGTTGGCAGGGAGCACCTTCCCGAGGCTTGGTTCCTACTTCTGGCATTATGGCTGAAGGGGAGGAAGGGGGTGCTGTGAAGTACAAGTCAAAGTCAGAGGACTTGAACAGTCCCTAGGGAGTGGCTGATGCCTTCTCTGCGCCCCTGTAGGCAGTGAAGATGGCAGCATCTGGCAGGTAGAAGGCCACACGTCACACGTGCTCAAGCAGGTTGACACTGATCAGAAAACTGTCGGACCACATTGTGCTCACCCTCTGCCTGTGAGATAGCAGAAGAGCTAAAGCTAGTTTTTATATGAGTTATAGTAAGAGAGGAAAACAGTATGTTTCTCCTTCACAGCAAGGCCTGGTAGATGTGGACATCCCAGTGACTCTGAAAACACATGGCATACTGCAAGAAAACTCAAGGCAGAAGTTTCTGTAACTTTGGTGTTGCAAAATGGACACAACATAACTTGTGCCAAGAAAAGCTTAAAAATGCTCTGATAGGCATAGGCTACAGAACTCTGGGTAATTTCCCAGAAGACAGTGCAAGCCACCGGGAGAAGTTGGCCTGGGGAAGGGAAGGAATGAGAATGTGTGGTGTATAGGAAGAAGTTGGTAGACAGACATATCAGGGGGTTTTTTATATAAATTTTTTAAGAATTATTTTTATTTAATTTTATTCATTGTCATTGTTGTTTTCAATTATTTATTTAATTTTATTTATTCATTCATTTATTTTAATTTGACCAGAGAGAGAGACACACACATAGAGAGAGAGAGGGAAAGTGAGAAAGCAGGCCACTAGATCCAGGACTCAAACCATGATCAGCCATGTGGGAGTGTCCAGCGCCTTAATCACCACGTCACCTACTGGTCCCATCATTGTTTTCTTTTTTCTTTTTTCTTTTTGAAGTTGACCAGGGAGAGAGAGAGAGAGAGAGAAGGAAAGTGAGAAAGCAAGCTGCCAGGTCCAGGACTCAAACCATAGTCAGCCATGTGGAAGTCCAGCTGCCTTAACCACCACACCACCTGCCAGCCCCAGGTTTTTAAAACTAAATCTTAAAAAGGCAACTACCTGGTCCCAAAGGATCTAACTCATAAGACTTCTTGTGCACTTGAGACACTTTTTGGTATTTAAGGAGTCATTTGGGGAGACTGTCTCCAAAGACAATTGATCTCTTTCAGCCGCAACCAGTTCAATCACAGGGCACTGTCTTGGAGTTAGTTATAACTAAATCTGCTCAACAGAGAAAACAAATTCTTACTGTCCCTTTATCTTGTCGTAATCTCGATTGGTAAGTTTTGGCCCCTCTCTGTGCTGGGTGTCTTGCTGAATGCTGAGAACACTACAGCAGACAGCTAACAAGGTCCAGCCCTCAGAACTTTCCATCTAGCAATTGGCACTGAAGAAAAACAGCAGGTTGACCCAAGGCAGTGTGACAAGCCCTTTTCCAGGGAAGCTCGGGGATCAAGTAAGTTGCCTAGAGATCAGGTAAGTTAAGAACTGAAAAGTCCCCAGAGAATGTGAGCAATGAGATGACAGGAGACCCTGGAGAGCCGGTGTAAGCAGTGATGGAAGCAGACACTGCTCAGGGTGGCTTGAAGAGTGGATGGAAAGAAGTTGGAGCATTAAGGGCAGTCAAGTCCTCTGACGAATTTGTGAAGTGGAAGTTGGCATGCAGTGGGGACTATTTAATCGTTGTTTTCCAAACTGAAAGAAACTCGAACACATTTCAGGGCTGATGGACAGAGCCATATACATTAGAGGAAGAGGCCAGTCTCCACAACATTTCATCTCTAAGAAAGAAAGGGAGAGGGTTACAGGGGTGTGTTGGGAGGGATAGTTGTAAACCAGGGGAGGGATGCCCCCACACACACTCACTTTAATAAGGAAGGCAGACAGTTGTCAGTATGGGTAAGTCCCTCCTTTAGTGGCGGGAGGTTGATCAATCTGTTGGCTCTGTCTCTCTCATTGACGGTGGAGAAGAGGTCGCCTGCTGAGGGGGAGAGGAAGCAGCAGAGCTGGAAGAGGGGAGGTAACACCATCCACTAATGCTAGGGACCTGAATTTTATGAGCCACCAACCTGGTTTGTTTCTTTTCTTTTTGTCCTCGTAGAAATCAGCAGCCAGATGTGCAAAAGAGCAAATAGTTAGCTCTGTGATACCCTCAACCCAGTGGAATGTGTGACACTTTCTTTCGATATCTTTCATCCTAATATTATTTCCTTCGGGAGAAAGAAAACATTTTCTGGTCCTTTTAGGAACAATCCCATAATGTTCAATACCTACTGTACTTTTGAGAAGCTCGGCTGCATTCAAGGAGCTCCACCCTCAACCCTATGACCACCCCCCTTACACCCTCTTTTAAACCCTCAGCTCCTTTCTCCTTTGCCCCTCTCTGTGGTACGTATATGCTGCCTGTGGTTATGGATGGTACTCATCAACCTCCCCCAGCTCCTAGGGAAGGAACCTAATGTTCAGAGCACCTACTACGCTTTCAGTTGTTTTAACTTCAGTAATGTCACTTACATCCCCACATCATGGGGAGAGGGGAGATATTATGCCTAGAGAGGAGGAAGTTAAAGCTAGAACCTAAGGTCACTTGGCGACTAAAAGACCAAGTGGGAATTACATCTCAGTCTGTCTGACTCCAAAGCCCATTACTCCATGCTATAAGCTCCCAAAGAGCAAGCAATGCTCTGATCCATCATTATATACCTCATGGGAACTCAGACAGCACTTTGCACATAGAAAATGCCTGATAAACATTATTGATCTGAACTATGACCTGACCCCTTAAATATCTTTAGTGTTGTGGCATTTTAGTGTGTGCCCCCAAGTTTCTTTGAAGAACCGTACCATTCTGTTTCCTTGAAAAAAGTGCTCAGTAATATTTAGCCTTGTGATTCTATTTACAACATAAGACTATGCAACTAAACTATATCTGCTATAGTGAAATTTTGCAAAAAAAAAAAAAGTCAAATTAGTTCATTTTTAAAGAATTATTTTATTCGGGACCAGCAGTTAGCGTAATGGCTATGTCACTGGACTCCCATGTAGTCGACCGCAGTTCGAGTCCTGGACCCGGCGGCTTAAACTCACGCCAGGCGCGTGCGCGTGTGTGCCCAGGATACCAAGAGGAGAATGGAGGAGAAGGGATTGCGGCATGGCCATCCCCTCTGGAGGGTGATTTCTCACTTTCTGTCTCTCTGTCTCTCTCTGTCTTTCTGGTGAGTGCACGCGCCCTATAGCAAAAACCTCTCCAAAAAAAAAAAAAGAATTATTTTATTTAACTTTATTTATTATTATTATTTTCCAGTTTGATCAGAGAGAGACAGACAGCGAAAGTGAGAAAGTCACCAGGTCCTGGACTCGAACCACAGTCACACATGTGCGAGTCCGGCACCTTATACCACCACATCACCTGCCAGCCCAAATTAATTAATTATTTTTAAAAGGTTGTGATGAAACCATGAGTGCTGAGAACACCCAGCCCTGGGTGGGAATGCACAAGACTAGAAATGAGGCTGGGGAAGCACACCCTTCGTCCAGAATATCTCTGGGCTCGGTCACATCGGGGTAACAGAAAACTCTACCAAGAGCTGTTTCTTCTCTATGAGTATATGGAATAAAGGTGTCATGGATTCCCTAAACTGGAGCCATGTGCTTCACAATCTTGCACAGAATATTTCTACTCTAACAGTTCCACATTATAATGGTGCTGTCTGTTTATGTCCTTGGCTGTCTCACTGGACAGGGACTAGGTAAGAACTGTTTCTTTGGTATCTTCATATCTCCATGACACAAAGCTTGTTAACAAAGAAAGTCTATCCAAATTATTAAGTGTTTTTTAGGTTCAACAACAGTATCACTTGTCCTAAGTTTATATTCTGGATAAGAAAATGGTAAACTTCTTATAGGTGAGTTTTTCAATTTGATAATCCCATCATGGAATTATCAACGGTTCATGCTGATGGTACCAACAAAGAAAACCCCACACACAATCTCCTGTGTGATCACTATAATATTACAGATGAACAGAAGTAGGAACAAATTCCACTGGAAACTATGCTCTTTTTGTCTTTCAGGAGTATAACATGTATGGCTGGTGGGTTGGAGAACTGAACAGTATCATTGGGATTGTTCCAAAGGAGTATCTCACCACCGCCTTTGAAGTGGAAGAAAGATGAAGCCCAGGTATCAGAATCATTGTCGATGAACTGCCTGTTCATTGAGTGAAATTTCTTTGCCATGACTACATTTCTCTGTGAAAGATGAGTTGCTGGGAAAGTAGCTTTTCTTCATTCCTAATAGTAATGTTAATGATTCACCATTGAAAGAAAATGGGGCAGCTTGTAGCCTGGGGGTTGAGGGAGCCAGATCCCACATGGCTGAACACTCAGTTAGAGTCTCAGACCCAGGGGTTTGAAAAACATGTAGGCACATGTGTGTGCACGTCTCAAATCCCAAAGTGATAGAGAAATGGAAAAGAAAGGTTTATGGTATGGCCACACCTCATTGGCAAGTGCTCTTTCATCTCCTTTTTTTTTTTTTTTTTTTTAGGAATTATTTAATTTTTAAATTTATTCATTCATATTTTTTTTTAATTTGACCACACACAAACACACACACACACACACAGAGAGAGAGAGAAAATAAGCCACCAGGTCCAGGATTCGAACTGTGGTCAGCCACGAGGGAATGTCCAGTCCTTAATCACCACACTACCTGCTGGTCCACCCATCTCCTTCTCTTTCTCTCTCTCTCTCTGGTAAGTCTGGAATTGTTCTTTCCTTAATTCTGGAACTGTGCAACTTAGAATTAGGTTCAACTAAAAGTAACCCCAAAAATAAAATAAATTTAAAAACAACGACTTAGTTAACACAGAAGTTTATTTTCCTCTTCTGTAAAAATCCGGAGGTAAGTGATCCAAGGTTTCCAGGTTCCAGGTACCTTCTCTTTTTGCTTCACTGTGTGTGGCCACCATTCCCAGGGTTGCTTCATGACCAAGATGGATGCTGCCACTTCAGCTATCCTGACTGCATCCCATTCAGCATGAAAGGTAAAATGAAAGTAGAAGGATATACCCTCTTCCTTAGGGACACTACACAGATGTCGGGCACACCATTTCTGCTTACATTCCATTGACCAGAAGAAGCTTCATTTTAAACAGCCCTATGTCTGGCTTGAAAGCATTTAAATAAAAAATAATAAAGAATGGCTACTGGGAGACAACTAAATTTTTTTGCCACAATGATCAACCTGGGTTTCTTATCCCTACCTCTCAAATCCAGGGCACTGTTTCTCCAAAATTCCCCCACATTGTAATATTACGGACCAAGATTAGGAATCCAGTATAAGAATTCCTTTTTTAATTGCCAGAGGGTGCATGTACTCACCAGAGAGAACAAGCGTTCACCCTCCACAGTAGGGCATGATCACACCACAATCCTTTCTCCTCCATTTCTCCATCCTATCAGGATTTGGGGCACACATGCTTACACACTCAGTATGTTTTTTCAAGCTTCCAGGGCCAGGATTAGAACTGCAGTCCGCCATGTAGAATTTGGTTCCTATACCTAGTTCTTAACTGCTGCACCATGGGACCAGCCCCAGTATGAAGTTTCCTATGGAACATGTCAGATTAACTTTCTTTTAATTGCCAGAGGGCATTTGTGCTTGCCAGAGACAAAGAAAAAAAGCATCCCTCAGTGCAGCATGGTTACACCACAATCCCTTCTCCGTTTCTCCATCCTGTTGAGATTTGGGGCAT
Organism: Tupaia belangeri chinensis; assembly: GCF_000334495.1. Classification (NCBI taxonomy): domain Eukaryota; kingdom Metazoa; phylum Chordata; class Mammalia; order Scandentia; family Tupaiidae; genus Tupaia; species Tupaia belangeri. The sequence goes on along the minus strand of NW_006204027.1, from coordinate 1,119,895 downwards.
ACACATGTACATGTCCTGTATGTTTTTCAAGCCACTGGGGCCAGGATTCAAATTGCAATTAGCCCAGAGGGATTTGGCCCTCTTAAACAATAGGCCTCAAATTCACTTTTTAGTAAAAAATTAATATGGTATGTGTTTTATGAGTAAGAACTACACTGTGCTTTAAAACAGTGAGAGTGAGTGCTTGGATTGGGTGAGATAACAGTGGTAGACTGGATTTGTTTAGAAGTAGGATGGGGGAGGGAACCAGCAGTTAGCATAATGGTTATGTCGCTGGACTCCCACGTAGTTGACCACGGTTCGCGTCCTGGACCCAGTGGCTTAAAACTCACGCCGGGCACGTGTGCGTGCGTGCCCAAGATCCCCAGAGGAGAATGGAGGAGAAGGGATTGCAGTGTGACCATACCCCCTGGGGGGTGATTTCTCTCTTTCTGTCTCTATGTCTCTCTCTGTCTGTCTGGCGAGCGCACGCACACTATAGCCAAAAAAAAAAAAAGAAAAGAAAAAAGAAGTAGGATGGGGGCCAGTCAATGGTACAGAGCTTAAGGTGGCTGGATCCCACTTGACCAACGGTGGAGTTAAAGTTCTGGACCCAGTAACTTAAAAATCATGCCGGGCATGCACAAAATCCCTAGCAGAGAATGGAGGAAAAGGGACTGTGGTGTGCCCATTCCCTCTGGGGTGGTGGTGGTGGTGATTTCTCCCTTTCCCTCTCTCTTTCTCTCTCTTTCTCTTTGTCTCTGGCAAGTGCACATGCCCTATAGCAAACTAAAAAAAAAGTAGGATGGCGGGCCAGCCCCATTGCCTAGTGGGTCAGGGAGCCAGATCCCACATGGTTGGCCACAGTTAAAATCCTGGCCCCAGCAACTTGAAAAAATGCCAAGGATGAAAAAATGAAGAGGTTGCAGTATGACCACACCTCATCAGGGGTGCTTTCTCCACCTCCGTGTACCCTCTAGCAATTAAAAAAAAAAAAAGTTAAAAATATTTTAAAAAGAAGAAGATGAAAGAATTGGCATGGTGGTGGAGGGCACTGAAGACTAGCATGAAGTTGCTAGCTCCATCTTGCAGCCTGTAATAGAAGCAGCCTTTGCTGTGGATGAAGGATGTCACAGTGTGGCAGTGATGCAAACTGTCCTTGGAGCCTTCCTACCAGGGCCCACTCTGGTGTGCAGCAGCAGTTGAGTGAATCCATTTAGGAGAATGCATAACTATAGGTCTTACTCTCTGATGTCCTTGGACAGCCATGAAGCACCAGCTCAAGTCTGACTTCATGGTCAAGGTTTGACTTCATGACTTTGAGGAGGAGAGCGCGTGTCCTGGTCATGAGTGCAGAAGGATTGGATTTTTCTGTCAAATCAAAATAATTCATGCGACTTTACTTTGTTATTTATTTAAAGATGTCTGGCTCTTCATTCTCTTTGATCCAACAATTCCACGCCTATGACTTTATCCTATACCACTCTTTGCACACATGCAAAATGATATGCATGCAGGTTATTTGCAGTAGCAAATGACTGGAAGTGACCTAAATGATCAGGAGAGAGTTAGTCAAGTAACAAGTGCATACTATGCAACAGTTAAAAAGAAAGGGGGGAGACCAGCAGGTGGTGAGGTGGTTAAGGCGCTGGACATTCCCACATGGCCGACCACAGTTCGAGTCCCACACTTGGTGGCTTGCTTTCTCACTCTCCCTCTCTCTATATTTCTCTGGCAAAACTCATGTGAAAATAAATAAATAAATAATTCTTTAAAGAAAAAAAAAAAAGAAAGAAAGAAAGAAAGGGAAGCTGTTACAGAATATATTCTGAAGTATGTTGTTAAGTTTTTAAAAAGTAGCAGGGCCAGCCCTGTAGCCTAGTGATTAAGGGAGCTGGATCTCATATGACCAACCACAGTTCAAATCCCAGCCTCATTGGCTTGAAAAACATGCTGGGTATGTATGTGTGTATGCTCAAAATCTCAACATGATAGAGCCATGGAAGAGAAGGGATTGTGACATGGCCATGCCCCTTTGGGGATGCTTTCTCCTCTCTCTCTCTCTCTCATGAGTGCACACATTCTCTAGCAATTGAAAAGTGGGAGTGGAGCAGAGGAAATAAAGCAGCAAAGAAGGATAAGTTAAATTTGCCCCCTTTGTATAACAGTGGAATGGAGACTGGCTACCTGTTTATACATGTATGAGGTATTTTTAGAAGGGGTTAGAAAATTATAACATTGGTTGCCTCCAAGGACAGAGAAACTGCATAACTGTGAGACAGGGTAGCCAGGAAGACATTTCACTCTGTGCCCTTTTATACGTCTATATTTTCAATCATAAAAGAAAAATTCATCTATTTTTCCTCCTTTAGGAAACGTATTTTCTCTATCCTGCCTCCATGAAGACACAGATCATCAAGAGCTTTTACTCCCCACTCCTGCCACCTCACCAACACCACGGACTCCTCTCTTTATAGAAGGGACCTAATTCTCTGTCACCTTATAGTGCCTGTAAACCACCAGTAAGACGGGTGGGACGAGGCATCTTCATCACACCTGCTACTAAACCAGCCCCGTCATAGCTCAGCCCGTCTAAACGTAGTCACTCACCCACATCTGCCTTTTCCACGGGCTTGTCACAGAGAAGGTGAGAGAGACGGGAACCTGGGGAAGAGGAAGTTGCTAGTTGTTTTGGCGGTTTTGAACAGCACAAATAAAGTTCAGATTTGGTTTCCTGCCTTGTGTGATGGTGTTGAGTTCCTTTTTGTCATGGTTTCAAACTGTGGGCTCCAGGGTTTTTCACAGCCTCCAAACAAAGTGGAAAGGGACAGGGAAGAAAAAAAAAAACAGAAGCCTAGACAGAGGAGACTTGGATTGCCTTCCAGAATAGAACCCTCTCTGGTACCCAGGTCTGCTGGTTTCTGGTTGGCTACTTTGTTGTTTTCCATGTGCTGAATCTCTCTTAGCAGAGACAGAGCTGAAGTAGGGCCAAGAGTCAGCACACTGGAGAGTTCCTCTTCCACCTGGGGTTAGATACCAGCCCCACTGGGTCCTGCATGCCAGGTGTGAGGTAGGGGCTGAGTTAGTGCTCTGGGGAGGGCTCCTGCTCACAAGGCTCCGTTTCCCTTTCCTGTTGCCTGTACCTTGTGCCCAGGCTGGTTGTGTGTTGAAGAGACAGCAAAACATAGTTAAGAACATAAACTTTGGGGGTTCAACAGTGGTGTGGTGATTAAGGTACTAGACTCCCACATGGCCAGCTGCAGTTTGAGTCCCAGACCCAGCGGCTTGAAAATCATTCCAGGCGCATGTGCATGTGAGCTCAAAATCTTGAGAGGAGAATGCAGGAGAAGGGATTGCAGTGTGGCTATCCCCCTTGAGGGATGATTTCTCACTTTCCCCTCTCACCGTGTTTCTGTCTCTCTCTAGTGAGCACATGACCTACAGAAAAAAAATCTCTCTAGAAAAAAAAATATATATGTCTATTAAAAAAAGAACAACAACATAAACTTTGGAACCCGCCTGGGAATAAATCCCAGTTTCCTGTTACTGTTTTCTCTAGAACAGTAATTTGACATTTTATGTTTCTATTTCCATACCTTAGAAGGGTATACTCTTTCTCACTGGGTCACTTGATAATCAGGAAGATTAAAGAATTTACCATGTGTAATATACTTGGAACAAAACTGCCTAGCACATAATAATTGCTCAGTAAGAATTAGCTATTCTTTTTTTTTTTGAATTTTTCTTTCTTTTTTTTTTTTTTTTTTTGCTATAGGGTGCATGCACTCGCCAGAAAGAGAGACAGAAAGCAAGAAATGACCTCCCAGAGGGATGGTCATTCCACAGCCCCTTCTCCTCCATTCTCCTCTCGGGATCTTGGGCGCGCACACACACGCATCTGGCGTGAGTTTAAGCCATGGAGCCTGGGACTCAAACCACAGTCGACTACATGGGAGTCCAGCAACGTAACCATTACGCCATCTGCTGGTTCCCAGATAAGGTAGTCTTACTGCCTGACTGCACAAAAAATTCTGAGAGAGGTGACTGCGCAGCTACTGAAGTTTTATTACTGAAAATGCCTGTTCAGAGCAGTCCTGAATTTGCATCAGCCTTCCTCTGTAATGACCACATTGTAGCCCCAGTGTGAAATCTTACCTTACAAACCAGGGAACAAATTGACATATTGGTAGATTCCAAGTTTTTTTGTTTTTTGTTTTTTTAAAGGTACACACTTCGACTATTCCTTTCCAGATTTTCTGACCTAGGCATGAAAAAGGAAACCCTTTTGTGTAGGATGAATAAAGAGGTAAGAAAAGGAGACAAAAAGGGGGAGGCAGGGAGTGTGAGCTAAAAGGCAACACATTATGGAAGTGTCCATTCCCCTGCTTCACACAGGATGCTAAAGGAGAAGAAACCACTAGGTGGCAGCATATGAGCAGGTGAACCAAAGAGAACCAATTGCCTTTCCTTTTAGGAACCTTTGCACCAATCCCAACCCACAGGTAAAGACAAAGGGCATTGTTCTAAAGTGGTTAACAGAGAGGGCAAACACCAACCTCTTCATGCCCCAACCCATCCTTCCTAAGGGTCCAAAGCTGAAAGGCTGGGTGGCTGGGTGAGAAAACCATTGTGCCACCACCGATCTGTGACTGAGAGACATCATCAGAAAAGGGAACCGTGGAAGAGGAGGAGAAGGGCAAGGTACTTCTTCACTCCCACACAGTTCAGCCCTCTGTAGATAGCATGGCCATTGGCTTCCAGCATTTAAAACAAAATCCTTTAGTGCAGTGGTCTCTCCTGTAGACCAGAAGAAACAACCATTCATCAAACTGCAAAGGTCTTTCACCCCTTCCTGCACCCTAGGGTAGGCACTATATTCAGACCTCTGGCCCTTCCAGCTATAAAACTGAGGGGCCAGCAGGTGGCGTGGTGGTTAAGGGTGCTGGATTCCCACATGGCTATCGACAGTTCGAGTCCCAGACCTGGTGGCTTGCTTTCTCAGTTTCTCTCTCTCCTTCTCTCCCTCCCTCCTTCCCTCTCTTCTTATCCAGTCAAAATAAAATAAAAATAAAATAATTCTTAAAAAAAATACTGAGCAGGAATAGAGATTAGATTGGCCCTCAAAGATAGGAACAATGGGCTGATTGCTGATTGGAAATCTGGTCTGTAGCTGTTGTAGCTTTCTCTGACATTAATACACACGATATGTTACCAAGAAAAAGCAGAGCAAATTTGCCAAGCTGATGAGACTATCTGCAAGCTGAAGAGCATCCTCTGTGATGGGAAAGTTCTAAAAGAGACCCTTTGGAAGCAGCGAATTCCTACAGTCTGTGGGAAACTAAACCTTGCCCAGTAAAACTGCTCTCTCCTCAAATCTCCCAACTGACTGATCTGATTACCATTTCTCCATTGGACTTACTAACCAAGTCCCCACCTCACTGCCTGCCACTAACTGGATAACTGGGACATTAGACTACTTAACTAGCCACATTATGTATACGATGACTACTACTACTTTTTGTTTTTTTTTGGGGGGGGGTGAGGTTTTTTGTTTGTTTGTTTGCAATAGGGTACAAGTGCTTGCCAGCAAGAGAGAAAGGAAAAATGAGAAGTCCCAGGAAGGGATGGCCACACTGCAGTCCCTTCTCTTCCGCTCTCTCGGGATTTGGGGCATGCACGCACATGTACCCAGTGCATGATTTTCAAGTCCTCTGGTCCAGGACTCAGACTGCAGTCAGCCATATGGGAGTCCAGTGCCTTAACCACCACACCACCTGCTGGCCCAGGATGGCTTCTTAATTGACCAATTGGTAGAGGTAGGAGGCTTTTTTCCCTTCCATTTTATGTACAGAAGGGAAAATAAAGCCAAGGTCCTACATTTAAGAAAGCAAATGTATCTACCTTTTGCAAATAAGTATTTACTAGATCAGTACAGTTTGATGTGCATTGTCCGTGCTAACATCTGAAAATTCGAAATGCTCTGAAAGCAATCCTTCAGCTACATTTCATTTAAAATCCATTTTTCCCTAGTGTGATTTCTCTGTCATCCATATAGCAAAATAACATAGACACTGTTTTGTAATTACCTCAATATTAACTTTTCCCTTATGATGGCCTGTTGCGCCTCTTAGAAATCTGTATTTAATTCTAAACCAGTACACCTTTCCCTCTGGTGAATATAAACAGGAAAGAAAAGGAAACTCTTATTAAGTCTCGTTCCCTAAGTCAGGTTGATTCCGTTTTCAGTGAGAGCAGTTCAAAGATTGGGACTGACTAGATGACCTCGCATCTGTTGGAGATACTTTATTAAAGCAAAGTTAAAGAGTAGCCTCACTCTCTCCAGTTACCTTTGAATTTTTTTTTTAAGTATTCTAGCTTCCCTAGGTACACCCCTTATTTATAACTAGATAATCTTTGTGAGTGACAAAACTGAACATCTGAAAGGTTGTGACTGGTTGGCTGAAATCGTACACAATCTGCAGTGAAAGAAGAAAGACCTTTGAAATGCTCCAGCGGCTGCTTTGCTTATTGACTCACTCGAGTTCTATTGCAGTTAGACACCTCCAGTGAGACATTTTCAAAATCCACATTTCACGCCAGTCCCTGGCATCACAATAAAGCAGCGGTATGAATGCAAAGCGCAAGATAACGCATGTGGCGGGGGAGGGCTGCCTTTGCAACCAGTCTGAGATGGAGTTGAAGGGAAGCAAGAAGGGAAAAAAAAAAGAAGAAGAAGAAACGAAAGTATGTCCTTTATTTCTTTATTTGCACCTCAAGAACAAAACTCAGATGCCAGGGACAGCGATGCTTTCATCTTTGGCAAAAACAAAACCAAACAAAACCCTCTCTACAGGTCTCTAACCAGAAGCAAGTCCGGGAGGATACATCTTGAGAGGTGCCGATTTGTTAAATTCCCAGCGCACCAGCAAAATCTGCAGTGCTGACTTTGGAGAAAGCAGCTCTCTCCAGAGTATTATCCCTACTACACAGCCCAGTGGCTCAAACTCATTTTCTAGTTTGTGGATTACCATAGTCCCTTGCCCCTTCTCTCCCTCCCACCCAGCTATTTCATTTCCCACTAGAATGTACAGAGATCGGGTAAGGCATTAGAAACTTACAACCAAAAAGATTTTTTTCCAAGGGTTTTGAGTTATTCTCCCTATTTTCCTATCAAAAACTGTTCAGAAAAACATACTGTTTTTCTCCTTAGTATGAACTGATGACCACTCTTTGGAATTCAATTAATGATACACTTTAAGATATAGCCCATTTTGTATAAAACTAATTTATAATGGTAAAAAAAAAATACTGTTTTCAAGGAAACCAGTATAACTAATAGAGTAAATGTATATTTTCCAAACTGAGACATTTTCTAAATGAAGTTATTAATAATGATGCCGAGACCCCAGGTGTAAACTGAGGTGCGTGGTCATGCTAAAAATTAAGTCAAATGTGGGTTGCCCAGTCACCTGGGAAGGGAGTGGCAGAGAAAGAGCTGACCTGGCTCTCCTGGTATGAGACTTGGCAGCATCTCTACTAATGAAGTCCTCTCCCCTACAGGCCTGGTTTTGAGACAGACCCTGCCAACTGGGCTTTCTTTTCCTGATGCCCATACGGCTCTAAGAGGCCTGGTGGTCCTGGCATCCAGCCGTTTGTGGGCCTGGCTGGCTGTCAGCAGCTGTGTGTGTTCAGTTTCCTCCCGGGGTCCATCATAGTCTGCCACCCATCCACCTGGCAGGGTGCCACCAGAGGGAACATTTCTATGGCACTGGGCAATAGTATGCCACTTCCTTGCCTCCTGGAAAGAGAGTGAGTTCCAAGAGGTTTCTAGTGATGGCCCTCAAAGAGGGCATCTGGTTCCCCTGCAGACGCTCTCAACCTGATGGTGAGCAGCTGGCTCCCTCTGTCCCCCACACCCAGTCAGGACCGGGAGACAGGCTACAGAAGCGCCCTCGTGCACACCGTCATGCATCAGCATCGTTCTGCTGTGAATCACCAAGGTGGCACACGCATGCCACCACTCCCAAGGGTCGGCACCCTGCCGGGCCTGTCTCCAACTTCCTCCACCTCTGCAAAGCACCTGGCATCTGGAGACTTGAGATCACTTCATCATTTCCAAGTTAAACAGGGGCAGAACTAGGAGCTGACTGCTCTGTCCTGTTGGTGAGGGTCTCTAAACCCCAACATCAAGGGCATTGTGTGCTGAGGACAGTGCAGGATATTTAGCAGCACCCTTGGCCTCTGCCCGCTAATTATCAGTAGTATTCTTCCCCCCATCCCCACCAAGTCTGACCATCAGAAATGTGTCTGTGCGTTGCTGAATAGTAAATCTCCTCTGGTTGAGAACCACCATCTCAGGGAATGCTTAGGGCCGAACTGAGAAATCGCCATGCCTTCTACAAGTTTGTGCTTTAGCCACTGGCAGAAACTTACAGCTGGTTTGGGAAGACAGTATATGAATGCCATGAATCCTCAGGGTTTAAATACCAGCAAAGCCAGCCCATACGCTCCACCTCTGACGACCGCTCACCTGCACGGCTACAGATTAGCACTGGGAAAACTGAAGGAATAAGACCACACTTGCTGGTTCGGAGAGCAGCATTACAGCGAGTCTCTCGCTGTGGAGTTCTGGCATTATTAGGCCTCATTTCTCCTTTTGTTGCAGAAATGTGAAATGGGAGTGCCAGAATTCCTGGTTAGGACCCAGGGAAATGCCGTGTACTACTTCAGAGCAAGAAACGCAGATCTCACAAACAATTCAGAAGACAGCCACAGCCCAAAGGGGACTGCTCTGGTTCCCTCCGCACTGTGCTGGGTGGGCTGGTGCCAGACACCACACGCTGGGTGTGCTGACTGCAGTCCCCAGGTAGAAGAGGGGAAAGTCAGGACAGATTGCCATCTCGCGGCTGTGATTTTCCTGGTCCTTCGTGTTAGTTTAGGGGAAGGTTTTCTCATACAAGATGACTCCCAGGAGCTCTGTCAAGAACCAAAAAACAAATAAAACAGAAACAGAAAACCACCGAAACCCACTGCTTTCTCATGAGGCCAAGATCAGATGAGGGGCCTGGTGCTTTGTTGTCCTAACCTGCACAGGCTAGACAGAAGGGCTGTCGCTGGCCTGAGAGCCAGCCAGAGCCCTGTCCATGCTGCCTCCCATGGGCCCCGAATCTGAGGCACCTGGAAGGGTTATTAGCAGGATTGGAACTCATCCCTCTGCTGGGACTGGATCATAATTACAGTAATTTTCTAACAGAGCTCGGCAGTAGGACTGTTTAATCAGCATCTGACTCCCTTGTGCTCCCAGCCCTCATCACTCAAGGAGAGGAGTGGGATGGCTCTTAAAGAGACAGCGCCCGCCTTTCAGCGTTTTGAACAGATGTGCCCTAATTGGTAGAATATATCTAAGTCTCGTAGCTTATAGCAGGCAGGTTGCATTGCCATCAACAAAGTGCCTCAGGCTCTCACCATTCTGGGCCTTCTGCCGGAAGGATCCAGGTCAGGCTGGCTTGCTATCCCAACATGGCCACCAGGGGAAGGGACACACACAAGGGCTAGAGCACCCAAAGAAGGTTCCGAAAAAGTCCTTGGCTGATGGATGGGGAGGAGCGACTCGACAGCCATGCTTGAAAAGAAATGTTGGCTGACGGTATCCCATAATCCAAGATCAAAGAAGCATCTTGTATTCTTCCTCTTCCCAGTCAAAAAACCTTCAGAACTGTCCAGTAGTCTCTCCCCATACACCTAGCTTTCCCACCTCGCCTCACTATCTGTGCCCCTTTCATTACCAGGAAGGCACTCCTGGTCTTGCTCCTCCTTTGCTGTGAAAGTAGACCAGACCTTCCGTGAACCTAAGAGAGGTGAAATAATTTACTCCGCACACTGTCTCAAGTGTGACTCATTATCCTTTTGACCATAACTTGTCTGTGTTTATTACATCTTGTGATTCAAGGTCTCCAGTTTTCCAGCTCCAAATCCAGCCATGGCAAAGGGGCATTGTTTTTCCTCATGAGAAGTTATTTCTCTAATAAGATGCTAAGACTGGTTCCCACCACCCTGTTGGTCAGCCAAATGCATATTCGTTTTTGTGGCAGGTCTCTAAACAATTCTTTAGAGAGAAGAGGTGGAGTAGAAAGTACATGAGTGCTAAGAGGTGGGTTGGGACTTCCAAAACAGGTTGAGAAAACTGTCAGAAAATAAGGTATAGTGGGTAAGAATAGGAAGGAGCACTCGTCCATGCTTCAGAGAAAGGTTACCTTGAGAAAGGCTAAGTGGCTTCCACGGAACAGACTCTGCTGGCAGAGGGCCGCCCGCCAGCTTAGGATCACAGCCCAGTGCTCGACCAAGAAAGTGCTATCTCGCACTGCAGTGGTTATCTGCTTGGCTGTGGCTGCGTCTCAGCTGGCTGCTTGTTCATAAACCCACTGATGCCACTCCAGCCTCTGATTAAATGCTCTTGCAGCCTCCCTGAGGCAGGCCAGGAGCAGGTCTATCACCTATCCACAACCCCACCTCACCTCCTTCAGGCCCATCATTTGCCCCACCCCTAGGGTGTAAGAATACTCAGCAAGGGGTTCAGCATACAGTGTAATGGCTATGTCGCTGGTCTCCCATGAAGTCAATCACAGTTCGAATCCCAGACCCGGTGGCTTAAACTCACACTGGGCACGTGTGTGTACTTGCCCACGGTCCTGAGAGGAGAATGGAGGAGAAGGGATTGCGGTGTGGCCATCCCCTCAGGGGGGTGATTTCTTGCTTTCTGTCTCTCTTTCTGGTGAGCACATGCACCTTATAGCAAAAACCTCACCAAAAAAAAAACTCAGCAAGAGCAGAGTCGTATAAGCAAATTCACAAACATGGAGCTAACCTAATGCCTAGTCAGAGAGCTACAAAGTCATGATCACTGGGACCAGCAAGTGGCATGGTGGTTGGGGCACTGGACACTCCCACGTGGCCGACCATGATTTGAGCCCCAGACCAAGCGGCTTGCTTTCAGGCTCTGTATGTGTGTGTGTGTGTGTGTGTGTGTGTGTGTGTGTGTTTGTGTGTGTGTGTTTCTCCTTCTGATCAAATTAAAAAAGAGATAAATGAGTAAATTTTTTTTAAAAGTCATGATCACCTCCTGAGCAAAGCCACCAGGAAGGGCAGGAAGTGCCTAGGACTCAGTGGTGTGTACTTAAGGCCCTATCATTCAGAAAACAAAGGACAGTGAATGAGCTCTGATTTCCCAGAATGACTAGGAAAAGCTCTGCAGGGGATTTTCTGAGTGTCGTGGTAGATTTAACTTAAAACAAAAAGTTATTTGAGGAAAAAAGAAAAAATCTTAAGAGAACTCGGAAACCTCTCATGTGAATATACTTTACTATCACCTAAAAACACTCAGTTCTGTTTTCTCATCTGGAACATGAATGTGATACCTCCCACCCTCCTCACTGAGCACTGAGGTCAAATAAAATGACGTGTATAAGGGCTGGTTCTTCAGCATAGTGGTTGAAAGAGGAGGATTCCAGAAGGCTAATGGTGGTTCAAATCCCAGCCCTGGCAGCTTGACAAATCATGCTGGGCACATACAAGTGCTTGCATGCTCAAAATCCTGATGTGATAGAGAAGTGGACGAGAAGGGATTGCAGTGTGACCATCCTCCATGGAGAGTGCTTTCTCCCTCCCTCTCTCTGGTAATCTCAAGTACCCTCTGCCAGGGACCAGCAGTTGGCATAATGGCTATGTCGCTGGACTTCCATGTAGCCGACCACGGTTGGGGTCCTGGACCCGGTGGCTTAAACTCACACTGGGCCGAGAGGAGAATGGAGGAGAAGGGATTGCGGCATGGCCATCCCCCCTGGGGGGTGATTTCTTGCTTTCTGTCTGTCTCTCTCTGTCTTTCAGGCGAGTGCATGCACCCTAACCCTATAGCAAAAACCTCTTAAAAAAAAAAAACTGATCCATATGAAACGTACTAGTTTGATATAAGAAAACACCCCCTCCACACACACATACTTCCTTCCAACAAATAAAACATGAGATTGGATCACTTTTCCTTGGTAGTAGATAACTAAACTTAAGCCATGGAAGTAGCTATCAAAAGGAAGGTGACTAGGGACCAGCAGTTAGTGTAATGGCTGTGTCGCTGGACTCCCATGTAGCCAAATGTGGTTCGAGTCCCAGACCCAGTGGCTTAAACTCAAGCCGGGTGCGTGTGCGTGCATGCCCAAGATCCCAAGAGGAGAATGGAGGAGAAGGGATTGCGGCATGGCCATCCCCCCTGGGGGGTGATTTCTTGCTTTCTGTCTCTCTGTCTGTCTCTGTCTTTCTGGCGAGTGCATACGCCCTATAGCAAAAACCTCTCAAAAAGGAAGGAAGGTGACTAAATCAGGCATAGAACTTCCTCACCCCCCTACCCCCACCCCAAGGGATGGCCACACTGCAATCCTTTCTCCTCCATTCTCCTCTTGGGATTTTGGGAATGCATGTGTCTGGTGTGAATTTCAAGCTGCCGGGTCTAGGACTCAAACCACAAATCGGCCATATGCGATCTAGCCTCCTCAACCTCCACACCACCTGCTGGCCCACTCAAACCTAAATTCTAAAAACATACCTTCATTCTACAAAACAGCTCAGTGGGCCACTCTGTGCAGCTAGCTAATCTTTTTATTTTTAAATTTTGCTATAGGATGCATGTGCTCACTGGAAAGACAGAGGAAAGGGGGAGTAAAAAAGCACGCCCCAGAGAGGATGGTCACACAGCAGCTCCTTCTCCATTCTCCTCTCAGGATTTTAGGTGTGCACACCACTACATCCATTGAGTCTGGGGCTCAGACCACTCAGTTGGCCGTGTGAGATCCAGCCAGCTTAACCACCATGCCCCTAGCTCATTTCATACAGGGTCACCCAGCCACAGTGGCTAGACCTGAGCACACTCTGAGATCAAGCAAAACACAATGGGTACCATACGGTGCCGACAAGATGGAGAGAAAAGTGCATGTTTACTTTCACTTTTTATTCTGGTAATTCCAGGCCTGTCTTATTAGAAAAACGCTTCCCTTCTTGATTTATCTCATTGCACAGCCTACATCCAACTCAGCACAAGCGCAAAAGAGGATGGTGCCTGGCCTTAGATTAACTGAGGTGCTGCTGTATGCACTGCTGCTAATGGATCATTCAAAAAGCTGGGAGTCAGAAAAATCACGTCCACGTCTTTGAATGGCTCCCGCTGTCCCAGCAGCCTAGCCTGCTGGTAGAACTAGCTGCTGAGCACCAACTCCAGGAAGAAAAGCAGCGAACAGAAGAAGGCCAACCCAGCTTGCTGTTTTTTGGCTGAGTAGGGAATTGACACAGACCACCTCCGGCTCCTGTCTGGAAGTTTCGAGATCAGAGAGCTTCAGGCACAGCTGGGTTCACAGCTGCACCATTTGGAGCATTGGACTCATTAATATTCATGAGCCGTCCCCACCAATCGGCAGAGCGGATGCCATTAGCTTAGCATCTGTCGGGTTTTTGTGAGGGTTGTGTATGGAGTTTTTTTTCCCTTTTTAAATGAACTTCTTTTGACATTTTGGATTTGCCTCTGTAGGTTTTCTATCCTCGCCTTGCTCTGCTGCATCATATAAAGGAGAGACCCAGGGGAGGCAGGCAGGAAAGAGGGATGAATACCAGCCAGGGCTTTGCATCTGCCTGTTGACAAACTTTATTTCTCTTTCAGCACCTGGCACCTCAGACAGACTGTGAGGATGGAAGCAGCATCAGGTAAATTATACCTAACAAGGTTCATGCCCAGAACTGTGAGAGGAGCTGGATCCTGACTCTCTGGAAGACAATCCTTCCTCCAGTGGTGAACTTAAGCTGCACACACAATGCAAGAGAGCTGCAGTGCACAGTTCTGACCCATTATTTCCACGCTGATAAATTCATGATTTATGAACATAACCACTGCCAGCCCTCACTCCCTCCTTCTTTGCTACAGCTTGTTAGACACAAATTGCAACAACAGTCTTAAATACTTGCATTTTATTTCAGGCCAAAGCCCCTCAACTCTGAACTAAATGCCATGACAGTCCCATAGCATAGGCTGGCAGTAAAAGAGCCCCCAGACAGGGCAGGATGGCAAGTGCAGGGACGGTGGGCGAGAAAGGGAAGAACCACGTGTACAAACCTAAGAGCAGAGCGATGCAGGATGCCCGTGGCTGCGGCCCACAGTGGCAGCACTCGGCTCCTGCCAGCCCTGGCTCTCAGTGGAGAGGAATTACGACAGCAGGAGAGCAGAATGCCTCATTGTCTGAGGGAAGGCGTGTTGTTCCTCATCTCCATCCCCAGAGTCCTCTCTTCCAGGGAGAAACAAAGCCCTAGCGCCCCACTGGATTGAACATACGGCCTCCCTGCAACAGCACACAGGGATGCTGGCGGCTGAAGCCCTGGAGGCAGGAAGCTGTCACTAAAGGAGAAGAAAAGGATTCAGAAAGAAGAGCTCACTCTCATCCAGCAGAAAAGATAGCCATGTCTCTGTTTTATAACCAGAAGAGACGGTGACAGGCCAGGACAACCTCTTCCCAAACAAAGCCCCAGAGGGAGTGGTTGCTTCCCCTCTAGTAATGGCCAACTATTCTCTCTCCCAGAAGACCATGAGCCCAGGCCCCATGAGCCGGGTTAAGCTCCTAGGATGTGCCAGAAACCTCAGTGACAGTAGTCATAGCACCAGTTTCAGTCAGTGGTATCAGAGGAGGAAAAAATCCAGGAGGTGGGAGAGTAAACATTCACCACCTTGTTCATGCGAGGAGGTAGGCAAGAGGCCAGCCTCCCACCAGTGCTTCAAGGGCTGCAGCAAAACCAGAAGCTGCCAAGATGGGATAGGACATGGCACTGACAATCTGCCACTTACAAGTCCCCAAAACCTGTCACTTGAGGCAGTGCTCCTGGACCTGTGAACAAACACCTGAAGAAACTCAGCCCCTAGGAGAATACGGGTTCCGTTAAGAATCAACAGCCCCTGGGCCTTACTCTTAACTTATGAACACCAGCACAGTGTTTGTTCCTATGGAGGCAGGAGCAACTGTCATGACTGACCTCTGCAAACAGCACCAGTAGCGGCGACTGTCAGATGCTAAGCAGCCCACCTGCCCTACACCTGCCCTGTGCCCAATTCCACCTGAGTAAGTCTCTTGGCCTACATCTCCATCTGCCACGGAGCAGAACCCAGAGCTCAGACCAGACCTCACTTTCCCAAAACTGAATCTAACTGCCCAGGGTCCGAAGGCACAGCATGGTCTCCTCCCACCGCCCTCCTCATAGACTGAGGAGTGGAGGTTCCTTCATCAGGTCTTGCAAAATCACAGCATGATGGCGAAGAGAGGGGTGGAAGCGTGGGACTTTCCAAGGAAGGAACCTCAGAGTCAACAACAGGAGCCCACACTTCTAAAGGGTCCTTTTTTTCGCTGGGAGGCGGAGAGGGAGAACTCTTCCTACCCGATCTTGGAAGAAAGCAGCAACTGGAAGAGAATGGGAAAGGGTTAGGAAAGACAAACAGATACACAAAAATAACGAGGTAAACACAAGTGAACGGATAAACAAAATGTGGCTGGCTATATACCCAATATAAATGGAATGTTATTTGGTCGTAAAAAAGAATGAAGTATTGATGCACGCTACCACATGGATGAGCCTTAAAACATTATGCTAAGTCGGGACCAGCAGTTAGCGTAATGGCTATGTTGCTGAACTCCCATGTAGCCAACCGTGGTTTGAGTCCCGGACCCAGTGGCTTAAACTCACACTGGGCCCGTGTGTGTGCGTGCCCAAGATCCTGAGAGGAGAATGGAGGAGAAGGGATTGCGGTGTGGCCATCCTCCCTGGGGGGTGATTTCTCGCTTTCTATCTCTCTGTCTCTCTCTTTCTGGCAAGTGCATGCGCCCTATAGCAAAAACCTCTCAAAAAAATAAAATAAAATGTTTTAAAAAAATAAACGGAAGAAAAAAGAAAACATTATGCTAAGTGAAAAAAAATCAGTTACAAAATACCACATATCGTATGACACCATTTGTGTAAAATGTCCAGAACAGGCAAACTCATGGACATGGAAAATTACATTAGTGATTGCCAGGAGCTGGGTGGTTAGGAGATAAAGGCAAGTCACTGCTCATGGGCTTAGGGTTTCTTTTGAGGTAACCAAAATGTTCTAAAATTGACTGTGGTTGGTGACTGACAGTTGCATAACTCTGGGAATAAACTAAAAACTACTGAATTGTAAACTAAAAAGGTAGTTGTTATAGTGTGAGAATTCTATGTCAATAAAACTATTATTGGGTCGCTAGGAAAGTCATGACGTAAAGTACGTCATGTCTTTTCTGAGACCCGGTATTTGAAAAAGAGGTAGAGGGATAAAGAGCAGCGCAAGTGAGAAAGCTTTCCCCTTCTTCCCCCCAGGTTTCAGGAGGAGCCCCTGCTATCCACTCCAGGTAAAAGAACCACGCACGTGGAGCCTGAGGCCTTCCTGAAAGGCTACCAATGCTAAAACACTACTTTCCCTGATAAATACGACACCCTTTGGCCCAGGTAACAGTAATCCTAGCCCTTGGTGCCTCACAGAGAGGGCTTCTGTTACCTCTTGGGCTGGTCTCCTTTCGCGAGGTGAGAAGAGCTCTGCCTCTCTTCCTGGGCCCAGCCGCAGTTTGACATAGCGTAGCGAAGAATGGCATCAGAAACAGTCAAGGGGCTTCGGCCCTGGACACAGGCTTCTATCTCGGGTACTGTCAGCTGGCTTTGCAAGAAGAGGTGCAGCTGGCTGTCTGACAGGAGGACCACACTCTGCAGGACCCTGAGGCAATGAAAGGCACAACACAGAGCATGCCCCTGCAGCACTGCTCTCCATCCCCATCCTCTGAAGGGCTCTGGCTTTAGTGAGCACTGAGGGCAAGAAAGCTGCCTTCCACAAATACCTACACGAGCGGGAATGAGACTAGAGGGCACCTGCCTGGCACCTTCCTCCGCCCCTACGCCTAGAGGCCTGTGCTAGCCTAGCATGTCCACTTACTTTTCAAGGAAATGCTGCAGACCTTGTCGTCGCTTCTCAATGAACTCATCCGAGCTGCCAAAGAAGGTTGACTTTCCAGGAAGTTCAGGTACGGGCCTGTGGAGTCACATAATGTAACACCCACGTTAAGTGCAACATCCAGGACAGTTATTCCAGCCCCAGACAGAGAAAGTGAGAAAGCACCCCTGCTTTTTTGGTCATGCTGCAACCTCTTCTCCTCCATTCTCTTCTCGGGATTTTGGACACACACACACACGGAACTGGCATGTTTTTCAAGCCACCAGGTCTGGGACTTGAACTGTGCAGTTGGCCATGTGGGATCTAGCCTCCTTAACCATCATGCTTTGGGTTGGCCCACAATTAACTCTTTTTTTTCGTTAGAGATTTTCACTATAGGGCACATGCACTCCAGAAAGACAGAGAGACAGAAAAGTGAGAAATTACCTTCTGGGGAATGGCCATGCTGCAATCCCTTCTCCTCCATTTTCTTCTTGGGATTTTGAGCATGCACACACATGCACTCAGTGTGAGGTTTAAGTCACCGGGTCCAGGACTTGAACCATGGTCAACTACATGGGAGTCCAGCGACATAACCATTACACCATCTGCTGGTCTCCACACAATTAGATTTTAATAAGAGTGTAGGGGGACTAACAACTGACTGTATTTCATGTGACCAGACACTGTGCTAAGTGTTTCACAAACATTATCTCATTTAATCTTTCCAAAAAACTCATAAGAGGGACCAGCAGTTAGCATAATGGCTATGTTGTCGCTGAACTCTCATGTAGCCAAATGTGGTTACGTCGCTCCCAGGTAGTCTACTATGGTTCGAGTCCCAGACCCAGTGGCTTAAACTCACGCCGGGCACATGTGCGTGCATGCCCAAGATCCTGAGAGGAGAATGGAGGAGAAGGGACTGCGGTGTGACCATCCTCCCTGGGGGGTGATTTCTCACTTTCTGTCTCTGTCTGTCTCTGTCTATCTGGCAAGCGCCTGCGCCCTATAGCAAAAATCTCTCCAAAAAAAAAAAAAAAAAATACTCATGAGAAAGATATATTATCATCCCTACTTCAGATCAGAAAAGTAAATTCAAGCAAAGCCAGTATTTGAACCAAATCTATGATATCAAAACCAAGTTTTTTTTTTTTTTTTTTTTTGTGAGCTATTTTGCTAAAGGGCGCATGCGTTCGCCAGAAAGACAAAGATAGACAGAAAGCAAGAAATCACCCCCCAGGGGGATGGCCACACCACAATCCCTTCTCCTCCATTCTCCTCTCGGGATCTTGGGCATGCACGCACACATGCCTGGCGTGAGTTTAAGCCACCAGGTCTGGGACTCGAACCATAGTCGACTACCTGAGAGCGACGTAGCCATTACGCTAACTGCTGGTCGCCCAAAACCATGTTTCAATGCTATGTTGTTTACAAAACTCACTTCCACCATCAACTATTATTTTAAGATACAAAAAATTTAGATTTAGAGTATCCTTTTATGAAATTAAGACTCTCTACTCCAGTCCTAGAAAGTCACATGTTTAGCATTTGCTAAAGTGAGGTGGGCCAGCTGGTGGCTTGCTGGTTAAGATGACTGGATCCTACATAGCTAACTGCACAGTTTAGTCCTGGACCCAGAGGCTTGAAAAACACACTAGGAACGTGCATGCCCAAAATCCTGAGACGAGAGTGAAGAAGGCATTGTAGTATGGCCATCCCCTCTGAAGGGTGCTTTTTCTCCTTCTCTCTCCTCCCCACCCCCAACAAGTACACGTATCCTACAGCAAACATTAAAAAAAAAAATGGTGGTTGAGTTTCATCAAGTCCTCCACCAACTCTGCAGACCTCTCTGGCCTCTCTGATGAAGTACAGCACATACTTTCGCAAGACAGGTGTGCCTGGGGAATGTAGGATGTCAGAGGTGAAGAAGTTTAACTGGCTTATGAGGGCCTGCCCCATGACAAAGACCTCATCAGTCCCACATGTTAACTAACTGGTTCAGTCACTCAGTAGGCCATTCATCACCACTAAGCACTCGGTGAGCAACCTACAATGGAATCACTGTTTTAATTCTCTCTACCTTTAGGACATGTCTGGAAGGTATGGGTGAGGATGAGCACCAACAGCCTTTCCTAAGGCTCTGGTATATCTCTGGAAAAGGAGCCCTGTACTAAAACAAAGAAAAACCCACAATTTTACATGTCAAGTGGATAGGAGAGATACTGCCTTTCTTGCTTTTTAAAAAATTGACTATAAGGCACATGAACTCACCTGACTTAAAAACATGATTTAAAAATGCATTTCCCTGGCCATACCCATGGCCTGGTGGTTAAGGGAGTCTAATCCCAAATGGCTGATGGTACAGTCAGAATCCTGGCACCAGTAGCTTGGAAAACACTCCAGGTACACATGTATGTATGTCCCAAATCCTGGCAGGATGAAGAAATGAACAAGAAGGGACTATGGTGGGACCATACCCCCATTAAGAGCTTTCCTCTCTTCCTCTCCTAGTTCTCTGGCAAGAATATGCACATGATAGGGCAAAAAAAGAAAAGAATGCATTTTCCAATTTCCTTAGTGCCTGACATGTTGCAAATTGTCTTCATTGTCAACTCCAGTTCCCCAGTAACCACCTAATAAGCCAGTTTCAGGCCCAAGAAGGAAGAACAAACTTACACCAAACCAGCATTTCTCTGTAGCTGCTTTCTCAGCCACACAAACTCACGATAGCGTCGCCGCACACAGGAAGTCTTGGCAGTAAAGGCCTTGCTGTTGGTCTATGGGAGGAAACACAGGAAGAGAGTTTAGTGGAAAAGACCAAGTCACATGAGCTCCCCATCATCTCTCTCAATGACGAGCCAACCCACAGGTCACGGTCCTGATCAGGGGCCCCAGGTGGAACAAAGTGCCACCAAGCAGCCTGAAAACACTTTGCAGGCATACCTCCAGCTCTCTTCTTGCCTCTCACCTTTTCTTCTAAACCTTCTGTCTCAGGCCCATCAGAAACACCCACAAATAGGATCCTCTTGAGCACAAGCCCTCAGCCCTGGAGAGTGCCTGATGCACTTACATGCAGGAATATCTTATAATCCACGTAAGAATTCCAGGAGCCCTCATTCTGCACGCGGGGATCCTGAACACGCACCGTAATCACCTCCTGTAGGTCAGAAATGCTTTGTCAGTGTCAGCTCAGCCCCACAGCAAGGCAGCTATGAAAACACAGGTTGCCAGATTTTTCCACTAAGCATCAACTTTAATTTATCTGTTCGTTCATTCAATTCAACAAATATTTACTGAGTGTCAACGATTCTAGGCACTGGGAATAGAGCATGAAAAATCCCTACTGACATTCCAGTATATTCCACCCAACAGAAAAGTTAAGTCAAAATGGAACCTCATTTCCCAGCAAAGCTTCTGCTGCTATTGATTTCCTTCCACTGGCTTTATTTTGGGCTCATCAGAACTACTGAGATATTACTGTAGGAAAAACACCACTGACCAATGATGTGCAGCTGTGTGTCCTCCCTGCTCCTAAATTCCCCCCTCCCACTTTTGCCTACCTGTTCCCTGGAGACCACCTCTTACCTCCTGCTCTTGGCTGTCCGACATCCTACGCCCTACGCCCATTGGAAGAAAGCATCTGATGAGGGTCAGAGGACACAGGAACAATCAGTTAGTATGCCTATGCTCTTACCACTCTACCAGGGTAAAACCCTGAAAGTTCCTGATACGCCCCTCCTGGGGAAACCCAAGAAAATTTTTGTTCTTGTGTAAAATTGAAGAGGAAGCAAAAAAAAAAACTCCCCCACATTAGCTTAGGGCCAAGCTAAAAGCCCTTCTCAGACCACTGCCAGTTCCCTCAACTTAAGCCAGCTCTACCCAGAACATGTTGGCATCTGTAGAGAGTTTTGTTTCAGGTAGTCAGAGCAGGCACATACAGTTAGATGTAAAACTTTTGCCTTGAGGACTGCGGGTGCAGCAGCATCTGATGGGCACTCAGAGCACAGCTTTGAAAGTGAGCCTAACAGTGCCCCCTCCCGGCTGTCTGGAGACAACCAAGTCCCCACGAACACCAGCGCTCCTCATCTCTGTCTTGCTAACCAGTCACCACCCCACAGGTGAATCACAGAGCTGGGGCACTCCACGGAGCGTCTGAGTGGATAGCCTAGTTGCAGCCTTTCCTTATCAAATCTGTTCTCCGGAGCCCAAGCCAACAGTTCTAATCATTTCCTCTCTTGAAATGCCATCCGGTTTGTACCTCTGCCCAAGCATCCCGCAGCTGCACAGGTCGACTCAGGATGCGTTCCGCTCCTTTGTAAAGATTCATTAAAGCCTAAGTCCCTGATTTCCCCCAATGTGGCAGTTTACATGTATAGCGACATCGCCCACTCCGACAAGGGGACCATGAAGACTGCAGCACAGGGTTACTCAAGTCCAAAGGGGCCCATGATGTCACCTTCTGTTAAAATACAGCACTAATCTTGTTACTTCTAGAACCACTCCAACAGCATCCACCCTGGCTGCTGCCTCCACCCCCTTCTCCTCTCTTAAGAGCGGAACAATAAGGTTTAATTTCCCTTTCCAATTTACCTTGAAATGAAAACTGACTTCAGCCAATATGTACTGCCAACAAATGATCCGGGCTGGCTCCTGGGAAAACAAGACTATCTCTAAGCTCTCCCTCTCCTCCTCCTATGCCCATTCACACACCCACTCATTTACAGTCCCACAATTAATTTTAAACACATTCTCTTATTAGTTCTGCCTTACCATTAGAAGAGTGTATAATGAGTTTTCTTCTGTTTTATGTTTTGCTAACACAAGGATAACGTTTCAAAAGAAGGGAAACTCATTTGCACCACAAAATTAGCAGAGCAAACAGCTTTTCTGATTCTTTCCAACATACCAGAAGGCCTGGCTACAGACAGGCATTGCATGCAGAGACAAAGCTGCATGGCATATGACAAAAGTGGACCACACTGTCACCCATATCCATGGTTGCATGATTTCAATGTCATCTTAAACAGTATTCTTGCTGACAGTCTTTTTCATCTGATGCAGTCACTGCCTTCGAGGGGTCCTGAACTCAAAGGCAGAAAATTCCAATTCTATAACTGATGTGTAGCATTCCAGATGTAAACAGTCAGATGGCTGTAACCACAAAGAGCAGACTGACTTGCTGTGAACAATTAACCTCCTCAGATTAAAAAATTTTTTCCTGGGACCAGCAGATGGTGTAATGGTTATGTCGCGGGACTCCCACGTAGTCAACCGAGGTTAGAGTCCCAAGCCCAGTGACTTGAAACTCACGCTGGGTGTGTATGTGTGCATGCCCAAGATCCCTAGAGGAGAATGGAGAAGGGATTGCGGCATGGCCATTGCCCCGGGCGGGGGGAGGGGGGTGACTTCTCACTTTCTGTCTCTCCTGTGAGCCCACTCACAGCAAAAATCTCTTTAGAAATTTTTTTTTCCTCTTCTCTTTTCAGGCTTTTGGTAAACTGCCAGCACAGAGGCAGAGTTAAGTATTCTGAAGTGTCTTCATAAAACTAGTAATAGGAAAGACGATGACGAAGAAATCATAGTCATCTAAGCACTCAATGGAACTCACACATCATATCCAGCCCTTCAAAGATTTGCCACATCAGGGCCATAATTTAGTAACCAGGTGGACATCATACCCTTGGTCTCAACAAGAGTTTGTGTAGGTGGGGTCCCTACACCCCTTCCATGCAGAAGTTCTCCTTTCCTTTGGAGCCAATACACACTTAGAAACAAGGACTATAAACTGGCCTTAAAAAGAAATCCCTGAATACCCAAGATACTATATATTTAGACATCTAAGTTTAAAGAGCAATAAGAAAATTTCAGTTATAACTTTCCTTAAAGACACTAAAGCAAACACAAAAGCCTAGTGATTTCTAGTAACTGTTCTCCATCAGCTTCCTTCCCAAAGACACCACTCTTCAGAAGCAAATTAAGCTCACTTCTAACCTTGAAGGAGAAGCAGGAAGTTCTTAACATTAACTCTAAAATCTGAGAGACAGATCTGTGTGTTTTCCAGGTAAGGATGGATTCTGTGACACCCCACCCCTGCTAGTTTTACAACTTGAGCTTTTCCTGGGCCCTTTCGATTACACCTGAAATTTCCTTTTCTTTCTCTACCTGTGCCAGCACCAATAGCTCTGGTGAGAATTTGGGGGGTTTTTTGTTTTGTTTTGTTTTTTGCTGTTGACAAAGTAGATTCATCCTAAAGCTTGTAAAGTGTTCCAAGGTCCTAACAATCCCAGGTAGCAATTCAAGTCATTGGCCTCGTTATTTTCTCTCCATTTAAACTACTACAAGAGACAGGTTAAAAAGCAAATCAGCAAGCCACAATAGTTAAAAGGGAACATTTCAGCAGGCTTATGAATACGATCTAAGAGTTTTCCAGCTAAGCAAAATTCCAGGTTATTTCTAAGGCCCATATGTGATGTTTAAAAGGTGCAACAAAAGACAACCATTGGTTTGGGGAAAAAATAAAAACAAATGTTGAAATTAAAAAGAAAAAAAGGAAATTAGATGATAAAAGTAGAAGGAGCTACCCAGACTCCCATCCCTTCTTACTCATTCTTCAGCCGTTGGTGCCAAATGGCAAGTGGCAACTGAAAAAGCTCTTTCCTAAATACCTACAGGTGCTAGAGAAAGCTCCTCTGTCTAACCAAGCTCTGTGTGATGTCCACCAAGCAGCTCAAGTCCATCTTCCTGTCCATCTGTAACCTGCTCCTCCTTCACTTAGAAGGTTTAAAGTAACAAAGGCCATCACAGTCTAGCACAAGAATCCCGTATCCGGTAAAATGCTTGCCATTGCCCCCTAGTCCTTGCCGCTTGGATAAAAGTCCTCAAATTCTTATTATGGCCACTCCCCCTCCATTCTTAACGAACCAGGAGAAAAAGGCTCACACGACCCTTCTTGTCCTTTCCCGATTAAGCTAGAGAAATGGGAAAGAAGAAACCCTTACTTTCAAAGTAAACTGGAAAGCCAGGTTTCCTTCCTTGGATCCCTAACACGTCCTCGCCTTCCTTCCGAGGGGTGAGACAGCCTCTTCCCTAGACATCCAGCAAGGCCATCCCTACTACCACTGACGTTCCAGCCCGCACCACTCTCTCCCGAGGCCCACGCCCTCTCACCTGAGAGCCGCACCAGCTCCCCACAGCGACACAGCCCGCGCCCCACCATACAGCCAGAGTCACGGCTTCTCCTTCCGGGTGAGTCGCCGGCGCCCCGGTGCACGACGGGAGACGGCTCCCGAGGTGTCGAGGGGAAACGCCCCCCCCCTCCAGCCAATCTCGGGGGTCCAGAACGCCCCGCGCCGGCGAACTGGGACTCTTAGCAGAGATTCTAGCACCCGGACGGTGGGGCCCCGCCTAGCCCAGGGCCCAGACTGGCGTTGGGATGCCCTCCTCGACTCCCTTGGGGGCGCGAGGGTGGATGCGAGTGATGGGTGGCGAATGGGCTCTGATGTCCAATCCGAGGCCGCGACCCGCCCACCCTGTCACGTGCGGCCAATCAGCGACCATGGAGAGTCGTAAAAGGTCTGCAGGCGCGTTCCCCAGCAGTGAGGCGAAGAGCGAGTGGGTTGTTGCTGCGCTAGTTCTGCGAAGCGCAATCTGGAGTGTGGAAGCTTCGGGGACGGTGACACATTCTTGGAGTCTCATGAAGTCCCCAGAGAGTTTCCATTTGAACTCCATGGGTTGCAGTTCCTTGTGGAGATAACAAGGGGACTCCCACACAGATAAAACCAGAGTGTGTCTGAGCAAAAACCAGACCTGAGTGTATCCAACAATTCTGTTGAACCCCTGAAACAAACCCAAAGAAAGATTATGCAGCTGCTTAGCAAGAGAAAGCTGCTGAATATGTTGAAGACTTTCTTTTTTAATGTTCAAATGTCGAATCTGTGTCCCGATTCTCCAGTCAGCCTCCCAAGAAGCTGGAACTACAGGCACCTGCCACCACGCCAGGACTTTTGGGTTGGGTGGAATCCAACAGGGCCTCCCTTGTGACTTCAGCCTGCCAAGTAGCAGGATCAAGAGTGTTAAAATGTCTTTTAACAATCAGTTTAAAGATAATTTTAGCAAAGATACCATCAAGGAAAAAGTCACCGTCATAAATACAAATCCTGGCATTAAGACTACCTGAGTGCAATATCCAGCACTACACTGACTGTGTGGCCTTGAACTGGTCCTAAATCTTTGAAGGACAGTTATAAATCCAATGGTAAGATCCTCATCTGTAAAGTAGAAATTATTGCACAGACTTCAAAGCAGTGTTTCTCAAACTTGTTCATCTTAGGATCCCTTTACATTAAAAAAAAGAAAGAAAGAAAGAAAAAGAAAAAGAATTCCCAGAGGGCACATGTGCTTGCCAGAGACAGAAACAGAGAAAGTGTCCCTCAGTGGAGCATGGTCTCGAGGCAATTCTTTTTCTCCTCCATTTCTCCACTTTGTTAGGATTTTTGGCACACGTACAGCTCATTCACACTGGCCTTTTCTTTTGTTTCTTCTCTTCAGCTTTGGCATAGGGCACATGCACTTTCCAGAGAAAGATAGAGAGAAAAAGAAAAAGTGAGAACTCACCCACCCCCCACCCTACCCCACAAAGGATTGCGACTCTGCAATCCCTTGTTCTCCATTCTCCTGTCAGGATTTTGGGCATGCTCGCAACACACTTGGTGTATTTCTCAAACCATCAGGTTTAGTACTTGAGTTGGCTATGTAGGATATAGCCACTTTAATCAATACACCACCAAATGAAGAAATCTTTAACAGCAGAATTTCAAGTAGCAGTCAAAATGAAAGAATTTCAGTTTGAAAGAAGATGTTTTAAAAGTTCTACAAGTCCTGGGAACCAGCAGTTAGTGTAATGGCTATGTCGCTGGATTCCCACGGAGTTGACCGTGGTTTGAGTCCCGAACCCGGTGGCTTAGAAATCACGCTGGGTGTGTGTGCGTGCGTGCCCAAGATCCAGAGAGGAGAATGGAGGAGAAGGGATTGCGGCGTGACCATCCCCCCTGGGGGGTGATTTCTCGCTTTCTGTCTCTATGTCTCTCTCTGTCTGTCTGGCGAGCGCACGCGCCCTATAGTGAAAATCTTTCAAAAAAAAAAAAAAAGTTCTACAAGTCCTCTCTACTCCTTAAATCACATCTCAGAATGTGCTGAAATAACTGTTTTCTGAGTGCCAGTTATGTGCCATTCCCTTTATTCAACATTACTGTTAATTCCACAGAAATGCTGCAAAGCAGGTCTAAAATAATATTTTTGTGGGTGTTTTTTGTTTTTTGTTTTTTGTTTTTTCTAGGTTTTCATAGTGGCTAAGGCACAAAGAAGCTAAGCAGCTTGTCTGGTGTTATACAGCAAGCAAATAATAGAGACAAAGAGAATCCAGTTCAGCCTGATTCCCAAGACCGTGTTCCTTTTTGCAACATCACACTTCCTTCCCCATATTGACTTGTGACTTTAGAAACTTGGTGTGATGGATCCATTTCCTGTGGACATACACAATGTCACTTCAAATACTGTCTTAAACAAGATTGTTATGACTGAGTTGTCATTACCCTTAGAAAAAAGGAAATGCTGAGGGTCTGAATAGCTTAAAACGTCTCTAGACTTATGGGAAGAGAAAAGAACTAAACTCATTTAATCCCAAACGGTTTTCAAAACGAATACTGTTAAATATAGAAACTTCAGGTTTGTGAGTTTGAAACCCATCCCTGGCAGAAATCCAAATTAGCATAAAGAGAAGGTGACTTTTAAGTTCCTTAATTCAAGAAGGTATAAAACACCAGGGCAGGATGGCTGTCCTTACATTAAAATACCCACATAAGGGACCAGCAGTTAGCATAATGGCTATGTTGCTGGACTCCCATGTAGTCGACCACGGTTCGAGTCCCAGACCTGGTGGCTTGAACTCAAGCCGGGCGCGTGTGCATGCGTGCCCAAGATCCCGAGAGGAGAACGGAGGAGAAGGGATTGCGGCATGGCCATCCCCCCTGGGGGGTGATTTCTCGCTTTCTATCTCTCTGTCTCTGTCTGGCAAGTGCACATACCCTATAGCAAAAACCTCTCCAAAAATAAATAAATAAATAAATAAATAAATATCCACATAAAAGCCATAATGTACTAAAAACTAGATATGCTAAATCTGAAATGATTGTCCTGTAATGTACAGTTTAAGAAACTGATGACAGAACCAGCTGATGGCATGGTGGTTAAGGCATCTGGACCCCCTGTGGCCAACTATGCAGACTGAGGCCTGCACCCGGTGGCTTAAAAAACACACTGGGCCCATGAGTGCACCCCAAAATCCTGAGGGAAGAATGGAAGAGGAGGGATTGTGGCATGGCCATCCCGCCAGGGAGTGACTTCTCACTTTCCTTGTCTCTGTTGAGTGCATGTGTACTATACCCAAAGAAAAAAAATTTATAAACAGTTTGCATCTTTAAAAAATGTTTTTAAATAGAAATATCAATTGAGAATCTAAGTGAATCCCTAGCACTGGGGTGAGTGGTCAATAACAGTAGCTACTATTATTTTAAGTAATTTTCTCATCATAAAAGTTATTCAAAAAAGGACACTTCTGGAGGAAGCGAGTAGATGAATTTTTGCTTTTTTTATGGAGAACCAATCCCAACACCTCAGGAAGAATTGTTCTTTTCTTTCAAAGCCCTTTTAGCTAAATTCTATTATTACATTGCTGGGCTAGGTCTCTTAAGTGGTGGTTGACCAGAGCCCAGAAGAGTACCTGACTCGGCAAAACTGTTATATAATGCAGACTCTTGCATGTTGGGATAGAGTAGTTGCCTTTCCCTCTTTCAGGAGGCTACTTTAATATTCTAAATGTCACCTCCTCCTGGTAGAAGTTATTTTCATTTCCTGATTGGATGGGGAAAAGGAGAATAAGGGAGAGTGGAAAAAAAAAAAAACCCACACACAAATCTGAGTCCTGTAGGTGGTGTGGTGGTTGAGGCACTGGATCCCACATGGCCACCTTTGCAGACCCTGTGGCTTGAAAAAAGCAACAGGTACATGTAATTGCCAAATATCCCAAGAGGAAGATAGAGGGGAAGGGATTGCAGCATGACCATCCTCCCCAAGGGCAGTGATTACTCAGTTTCCCTCCCTCTCTCTCTTTGGCAAGCATACACGTCCTATAGTAAAAATAAAACAAAAACCCTACCAATCTGAGGTGAAGAAAAGAGATGAAGGAGGACCAAGTGGTGGTACGCTGGTTGGTGCAGTGGTTAAAAAGGTTCGATCCCAAATGGCCAACTTGCCAGTTCCAGTCTTGGACCTACCAGCTTGAGAAATATTCTGAGTGCCTGTGTATGCCTGCCCAAAATCCCAAAAGGAGAGTGAAGGAGAAGGGATTGCAGTTGTGGGGCTGCCTCACTTTCTCTGTCTTCCAGGACCACACATGCCTCATAGCAAAAATTAAAATGAAAAAAAAAATAATAAAGAAGATGAAGGAAAGCTTACTTGACCAGTTCCATTTTGTCAGGTAGAAAGACATCTCATTTGTTCTCGAAATCGTTTATTCAACAGATATTGACTGACAACTGAACGCTGAGATTGTACTGGGCATTGGAGATACCTGGCAAACGACACATATAAGGTTTCTGCCTTTCCTAGAGTTTAGAGTCCAGAAGGGAGACAGGTATTAACTAATGACAATAAAGAGTGGGAATGTTATGATGGGAGACCAAATTTCCACATGAACAGATTTGGGGATGGCAGCCTACTTTGAATCAGAACCAGATCTCTTGTCTCAAAGAATTAATAGCGGTTTTTGCTTAGTTCTTTGGGGTGTAATTGGCTGAAGGTTAATTTCAAAGAGATTAAAGGATGGGCACCAAAACCACCTATTGGAGAAGCCAACATAAACGAGGAAATTCAGGAAGCCATAGCGATGCCTCGGAGGGACCCAACCTATTCTAGGAGGCCAAAGGTCTCTGAGGGTAAACCGTCCAAACGCTGAGAAGCAGGAGCTTTATAGAGATTTGAGGAAGCAGTGATTGAGGATTGAGATTATTGGCAATTTCACAAAATTCTGGTGAGGAACCTGTCTGGATTTAAAACTTTCGAGAATGTGAATTACAACCTGCATATATATTTTTGGGGTTTTTTTGTTTGTTTTTTTTTTTTTTTAGACCAAGCATCCAGTGACTCGCTTGTAAACTCGCTGGGGGGGTGCAAAATTGGCAAGTTGCAAAGTTCTGTAAACCACTGCCGCTCCGCCGAAGCAGTTTAAATACTCCCTACAACCCTTGCAAGCCGTGCGTCCGGCGTGGGACGCGCGCAGCACTTCGGGCCTTGTAGTCTTAAACTGACTCAGTCCCATGGTGCCGTGCGGCGGGTCGTCGCGCCTGCGCGGTGCGGGCGGCGGGCAGCGCGTAGTGCGAGGCTCTTTTGTTCCGTAGAGGGGAGGGCCGTTGGCCGGGGCCTGCGGTACGCCGCATCTGTGAGGGGCTCTACCGCGGCCACCGGCTTGTTGTTTACCTGGGCGCCACTCTTGCGATTAGCTCGACTCCACGCTCCAGAAGCGCGGCACCGATTCTTCTCGGGCTTTGGGCGCTGCTCTGAGGTGAAAAGTCCGCTAGAGGCGGCGCGGGGGGAAAGGGGGGAGGCGCGGCGGCGGCAATGGCAGGAGTCGGTGAGGGACCGCGGACTAGCGGCGGAGGCTAGTTGTGTTTGGCGCCCTGCCCCGCCACTTCCCGCGCGAAGCTCTCCGCTCGACGCAGAGGGGTCGGGCGTCCACTGCGTGAAAGATGGAGAGGGCGGGGCGCCTAATCCGGGGCGAGAGAATGAAGCGATTCCGGGTGGGCCGAACACTTGGGGCTCGCTCTTCGGGGCCTGGGCGGGACGAGACAATGCTACCCGGGTTGGGTGGGCAGCTGTGGGTTTGCGTTGCTGAGGAAACACTTCAGGAAATCGGGAAGGGGCAGGCTTGGTTCGTGGATTCGTATGGGGAGGGGGGGCTGACGCTTGTGAACCTCGAGGTTTAGATGTTTGTGACCCGAGGATATTGGAGTCGGCAGGGGCTACCAGGAGAGTCTCGCTAGCAGCACGACGAAGTAACTTCCAGCATGTGGGGTGTGTGTGGGGGGCGGTCCTGGGCAGCCCGTGGTATCCTTTTACGGGAGATCTGTTAAATGAACTGGGGAGGGGCAGGTAAATGCTTGGCCAGGTATAGAGGCGGTGGAGATTTAGGATAAATAGGGCCGAGATATCCCCATAACATTTCTGTAAAGTATGGAAGTAAAAGGGGCAAACAGGCCGCCCTCGATTTCTGATGGATCTTTAAGTTGCAAAGGCTTTAAGAATGATGTGTAAAGAAAGGATTGAACAGACTTTCTTCACTTTCTCAGGTTTCTTCCACTTTAACCATGATTCCTTCGGGGAATTAGTAAAAATCCAAGTGCAGCTCTTGCTTTGATTCAAAATCCATTGCATCGGGACCAGCAGTTGACATAATGGCTATGTCGCTGGACTTCCATGTAGTCGACCGCGGTTCGCGTCCCGGACCCAGTGGCTTAAACTTACGTTGGGCGCGTGTGCGTGCGTGCCCAAGATCCCGAGAGGAGAATGGAGGAGAAGGGATTGTGGCTTGGCCATCACCCCTGGGGGTGATTTGCTTTCTGTCTCTCTGTCTTTCTGGCCAGTGCAGGTGCCCTATAGCAAAAACCTCTCCAAAAAAAAAAATTGCGTAAGTTTTTATCTGGTATTATTATTGGTCTCTCAAAGTGTGGTAGACTGTGAAATTGTGTAGGCAGACTGTGAGTGATGTGGGAAATTGGGACACAAAGGGGAAAAGTAAATATGTGAGATTGTGAGTTAATGGTTTATTTTTCCTTGGGTTCTTGTGGTTTCTTTAGCCAGCCTTTCCTTGCTGGAAAATTTGAATAAAATGAAGCTTTTTCAAAGTTTCCTGTGAGGTTTTATTTATTTATTTTTAATTGATGGGTGTTATATTTTTGGCAGAATTGGTATAACTCAGTTGAGACAGACTTTACAAAAAGGTCGGTTGTACCAGAACCAGTGCCTAGGGGTAAATATCTAGGAATCATAGTAGCACTTTGGAATAGTTATTCCTTTTTTTTAAATGATGTTTTAAAGAATTATTTATTTAACTTTATTCATTCATGTATTTTTAATTTGACCAGAGAGAGACAGAGAGAGAGAAATTGAGAAGGCAAGCCACCAGGTCTGGGACACAAACCCCAGCGCCTTAACAACCACACCACCTGCAGGTCCCTGGAATAGTTACTTTTAAATGGCCAAGGTTTTGAAGTAGATGCTTGGATATCATCCGGAAATTAGTGCCTGTGTGCCTCCCTGGGTACCTCATGGACATTTTTGTGGAAAGTGATAACAATTTTTTGAAAGGCATCTGTATTGGAATTAGTTACTCCTTAATGAAGCTTTAGAGCAGTGAAGGATCTTGTCATTTCCCCTGTCCCTTGTGGCGACATTATTCTTGGAGGGCTGCTATAATCTAAATTGTCTTTTATCGAAAATTTAAATAATGCTAGTGCTTCTAACTTATTTATTGAGGGAGACCAGTAAAGGCACCCTACCTCTTGTTCTGCTTTTTCAAATATAGGATAGCTATAGTTTTCTAACCATACATTCAAAAAAGGGAGCAATCATTGTATCTTGTACCCATTTTAGGGATTAGGATAATATTCCCTTTTTTGTTCACATCATTTTAAAAGAACTAAACCAGGGACCAGCAGTTAGCGTAATGTCTATGTCGCTGGACTCCCATGTAGTCAGTCGACCGTGGTTCGCGCCCCAGATCCAGTGGCTTAAAACTCATGCCGGGCGCGTGTGCGTGCGTGCCCACGATCCCGAGAGGAGAGCAGAGGAGAAGGGATTGCGGCGTGGCCATCCCCCCGGGGGGTGATTTCTCGCTTTCTATCTCTGTGTCTCTCTCTGTCTCTCTCTGTCTGGCGAGTGCGTGTGCCCTATAGCTAAAACCTCTCCAAAAAAAAAAAACTAAACCATTTTTGTCATGATCTTGTAGTTTATCAGCAAAATCTCCCATTTTTATATACTACCTGTGGTGATGTAACAGGTTTTCTGTTAGACTTGGTGATTTCTACTTCATAGGTTATTTTTCTGAAGAGGTTTTGGAGTAAAAGGCTAATGGCTACTTTATGGCTTCCACAAAGAGCACCATACCTATCTATCCAGTGTCTGGCACAGAGTATACCTTTCACATGGTTCATGAATGAATAGGCTTGGAGATCCTTTCTGAGAATTCATGTGTTAGCAGAATTAATTAATGCACATTTATATAGTAGTTTGCCTGTCTTATACATTTGGCAGAATAAAATTTGCCTTTGGCATGCTTTTCTTAGCCTTGGTTTTTAATATACTTATCCTGGTATTAAATACCAAAAGGTATGCAAGTTGCAATTGACTGACCACTTTAAATACCTTGGCCCCAGTTTATGGGTTCCAACAACAAGCTATATAGCTTGTTTTTTTGTTGTTGTTGTTGTTGTTTTTTCATTTTTGCCCAATGGTGAGTACAACCACCAGAGAGAGAAAAGAGAAAAGGAAAGTGAACAAGCAGTCCACATAGGAGACAGTCATACTGCAATCCCTTCTCCCTCTCTCCTTTAGGTCTTTTGGTCATACACGCATGTGCACCTAGTATGCCCCTGGAGCCACCCAGTCCTGGGCTTGAGCCACACAGATGAATGGAACTGCTTTAAGCACCTTGCCACTGGCCAGCCCTGTGTGTGCATGCCAAAGATCCCAAAAGGAGAATGGAGGAGAAGGGATTGTGGCATGGCCATCCCCCTGGGGGGTGATTTCTCTCTTTCTGTCTCTCTGTTTCTGTCTTTCTGGTGAGTGCATGCACCCTATAGCAAAAAAAAAAAAAAAACTCTCAAAAAAAATTATTATTTTGTCATTATCTTTTTCTAAAAGATTTTTTGTTGTAGGGTGCATGTGCTTGCAAGAAGAGACAGACAGAAAGCAAGAAATCACCCCCAGGTGTGGAGGGGGAGCGGCCACACTCCAATCATTCCCTTTCCCCCTATTTTCCTCTCAGGATTTAGGGCGCGCACACACATACCCAGTGTGAGTTTAAAGCCTCCAAGTCCGGGACTTGAACTGCAGTTGACTATGTGGTAGTCCGGCGACATAACCATTATACCATCTGCTGATGTCTTTATCATTATTATTTCTTTTTAATTTGTTACAGGGCACATGTGCTCACTAAAGAGAGAAAAAGTGAGAGAGAGTAAGTGAGAAAGCAAGCCACCAGGTCCAGGACTCAAATCATGGTCAGCCATATGGAAGTCCAGCACCTTAACCACCACGCCACATGCTGACCCTGTTATTTTGTTTTATATATATTGTTTGTTATCTGTGAATGCTTTGGTCTCTCTTTTTTATTCCATTGTGGTCATAATTCTTTTCGATTTAATTAATTTTTTTAAAAGCTATTTTGCCCTAGGGCATGTTTGCCCTTTGGCGAGAGAAAGAGACAGAAAGAGAGGGAAAGTGAGAAATCACTCCTCAGGAGGGATGGCCACACTGCAGTCCCTTCATCTCTATTCTACTCTTGGGATTTGGGGCATGCACACACATGTACCCAAAGTGTTTTTAGGCACCCCTGGGTCTGAAACTCAAGAAACCTCAGAGTAGTCCATATGGGATCTAGTACCTTACGACCATGGCACCTGCTGACTCCTTAATTTTATTTTTAATTGACAATGATAATACGTATTTGTGGGGCACAACTAGTGTTTTGATGCATGTTTCCTTTGTTTTCCTGATAAGTGTTTCCAATATGATCATAATCCTGGTCTAACTTTCTATAATCATTTATTACATCTTAAATCAAACTTTTTTAAAAAGGATTATTTTATTTAGCTTTATTTATTTATTTATTTCAATTTGACCAGAGAGGGACAGAGAAAAAGTGAGAAAGCAAGCTGCCAGGTCCGGGACTTTAGCTGCAGTCAGCCATGTGGAAGTTCAGTGCCCTTAACCTGCCGGCCTTAAAGTAAACTTTGAAAGAGTTACTTGAAGCATCACTGTGTCCTGCTAATCTTGGTAGGCCCTGTG
Source organism: Tupaia belangeri chinensis (assembly GCF_000334495.1). Taxonomy (NCBI): domain Eukaryota; kingdom Metazoa; phylum Chordata; class Mammalia; order Scandentia; family Tupaiidae; genus Tupaia; species Tupaia belangeri. Next base: position 1,085,784 of record NW_006204027.1, on the reverse strand, counting down.
GCCTCTCAGCCTAAAGCCATATCCATCTGTGTCAGCGTATTGGATGGGAGTTAGTTACGTTTCTGAGCATATCTCAGATAAAATTCAAAGCATATGCCGGTAGTCTAGCCTTATGTCCTCCGAATACAAGAGCAGGACTTCCTTTAAAAATAAAGACTCCTGCTTGCTGGGTAATGTGGCATAAGTTTGTGTTTTCTCATCAGTCAAGTCTTCAGTCTGGAATGCATTTGGTTCATAGACAGCCACAGTTAACACATAGATTAAAAGCAGTTTAGAAATATGACTGTCAGGACCAGCAGTTAGCGTAATGGCTATGTCGCTGGACTCCCATGTAGTTAACCGCGATTCGCGTCCCAAACCCGGTGGCTTAAAACTCATGCCAGGCGCATGTGCGTGCATGCCCAAGATCCCGAGAGAAGAATAGAAGAGAAGGGATTGAGGCATGGCCATCCCCCCTGGGGGTTGATTTCTCACTTTCTGTCTCTCTGTTTCTGTCTTTCTGGTGAGTGCATGCACCCTATAGCAAAAAAAAAAAAAAGAATTATTTTGTCATTATTATCTTTTTCTAAAAGATTTTTTGCTGTAGGGTGCATGTGCTTGCAAGAAGAGACAGACAGAAAGAAAGAAATCACCCCCAGGTGTGGAGGGGGAGCGGCCACACTCCAATCATTCCCTTCCCCCTATTTTCCTCTCAGGAAATGGGGGGTGATTTCTCGCTTTCTGCCTCTCTGTCTTTCTGGTGAGTGCACGCACCCTGTAGCAAAAACCTCTCCAAAAAAAAAAAAGAATGATAGTTGGTCCTGGACAGGAGCACACTTCTATCTACTTGTATTTATTTATTTTGTGAGATATTTTGCTATAGGGCACGTGCGTTCTCTGGAGAGACAGAGATACAGAAAGCGAGAAATCATTCCCCAGGGTGAGTGGTCACACTGTAGTCCCTTCTCCATTTCCCTCTTGGGATTTTGGGCACATGCACCCAGCCTGAGTTTTAAGTTGCTGGGTCTGGGACTCTAACCGCAGTTAACCATGTGGGAGTCTAGCAACATAACCATTATGCCACCTGCTGGTCCCAGAAGCACACTTCTTAATAGGTGAATAAAGCCACTAATGGAGGAAATGTGTAGGATGTGTTTTTCAGGACCCCAGGGCCAGAATTTGAACCTTGAGGTGAGCCATGTTAGGGACCTGGCTCCCTTAATCACTCCCCCCCACCCCCGTCCATTTTAAAGAATTACTTATTTATTTAGAGAGAGACAGATATATATATATAGAGAGAGAGAATTAAAGAATTATTTATAGAAAGCAAGCTACCAGATCTGGTACTTGAACTGTGGTTAGCCACAAGGGAATCCAGTGCCTTAACCACCATGCCACCTGCTGGCCCCAAAGATTTTTTTGCCATAGGGCACTTGTGCTTACCATAGAGAGAGAGGGAAAATGAGAAATCACCCATGGAGGGGGGATGGCTGTACCAAATTCCTTTCTCCATTCTCTTGGAACTCTGGGCATGCATGCACATATGTGTTCCCGGCATGTTTTTCAAGATGCTGGGTCTGGTACTTGAGCTGTGGAGTCTGCCAAGGGAGATCCAGGGCCTTAACCACCATACCACCTACTGACCCGTTATTTTTCTTTTTCTTTTTTAAAAGCTTATTTCATAAGAGAGATAAAGGCAGGTACCCTCAAAAGGATCTCATGCCAGGACCAGCAATTGGCATAATGGCTATGTCTCTGGACTTCCATGTAGTTGACCACGGTTCAAGTCCCGGACCTGGTGGCTTAAACTCGCGCCAGGTATGGGTGCATGCATGCCCAGGATCCCGAGAGGAGAATGGAGGAGAGGGGATTGCAGTGTGGCCTTCCCTCCTGGGAGGTGATTTCTCACTTTCTGTCTCTCTGTCTCTGTCTTTCTGGCAAGCGCACACACCCTATAGCAAAAACCTAAATAAATAATAATAATAATATTAAAAGGATCTCAGGCCCAGTTTTCTCTTCAGCCTTCCCAGCCAACCAGGATCATGGGCATACTCTCACCCACACTTGAAATGTACAGGTAGACTTGGGCCTGGGAACCAAACCATGATCTTCCATACGGCTCCACTATGGCAGAGTGGTACATAACTGAGGAGGATACTTTGCAGAAAAACATTTAGCCTATCACTTTACTATTCAGCCATCTCTAGTTCAAACTGGTTTAAACAGACCACATTGCTTTTGTTCACAGCAGTTACTTAGGCCAATTTACCCTCCTCCAGTCCACCTTTTCAAATGCTTGTAGAGCCTGGCTTTTATCCCAACTTTTCAAAACCTTCACTAATCACCCTAGCTAGTTCTTTCTCCAGTCTCTTATAGTGCTTTTGTGGCTACTTATTGTTGCTTATGCTTCTTTTATTACATATTCTTGTCATTTTGAACTCCAACTTATGCTCACATTATTTACATTTGTGTACAGTTTTTTAAAAATAATTGTTTATTTTTATTTCTTCTTATATTTTAATTTAACCAGAGAGAGAGAGAAAGCAAGCCACCAGGTCCGGGACCTGAACTATGGTCAGCCATGTTGGAGTCTAACACAACCACCAAGCCACCTGCCAACCCCTTTTGGATAGTTTTTGTCTTTCACTTCTGGGTCTGTGTTGTACCATTCTTGGTAATTTTTCTTTCTTTCAGTAAGCCTTAATTTCCCCATTTGTGAAATATGTTTATGTGTATTGTGAGGATTGAATTAAGGGTCTTTATGTGCATTATTTTTTCATTATTTTGTTATTATCTTCAAGGGCTTCTCAAATGCCTATACTTCTGGGAGCATAATGGTGACATTACTGGATTCCCATGTAGTGGACCATGGTCTAAGTCCTGGACCTGGTGACTTAAACTCACATTGGGCACATGCAAATGCATGCCCAAAATCCTGAGAGAAGGGATTGTGGCATGGTCATTCCTCCCCGCCGGGGTTGGGGGGTGATTTCTCTCTTTCTTTCTCTCTGGCAAGCACATGCACCCTATAGCAAAAGTCTCTTTTTAAAAAGAAAAAAAGCCTACATTTCTTTTGTGTCTACATATCCTACCAACATCACATGGTTCCATTTTCCTGGGTTTGTGGGGTGGTTCCTTCAATGTGCTAGACCTTTCAGTTTAACTGGAGCAAGTTGTTCACCCTATGTTCCACCCAGGCTTCTAGTAAATGCTTATTGATTTTTTTAAATTTACATTTTGTAATTTATTTTTTAATACATACTATTAAAAGGTAATACGACGATAGTTATAAGCTTTTATAGCCATTAATTGACTAGGTCTTAAAACCTGTACTAAAGGCAAAAGTGATGAAGGAAAACATGAATAGGAAAAAGAGCTAGGTGGAAGAATGAATGAAATAGAGATATGCACAGTAATTAGCACCTCACTCTTGACTGCCAAAGGACTGCTACTTCTTTACTTAAGCTCTTTTTTAAAATGAATTAATTTTATAAATTGTTATTTTATTTCATTTTTTTTGAAGTTGACCAGAGAGAGAACAGAGAGAAGGAAAGTGAGAGAGCAAGCTGCCAAATTCAGGACTCAAACTGTGATTAGCCATGTGGGAATCTAGCTGCCTTAACTGCCACGCTACCGACCAGCCACACAAGCTCTTTTTATCTGGCCACGTTTCTTTTCATCGGATAAAGCAAGCTTGTTTTCACTTTAGAACTTTTAAACCAGCCATTTCCTAAATTTGGATTGCTTTTCTGATTTTTGATGAGCTGTCTCCATGTCATTTCAATCTCTGCTTAAATAAAGATACTTTAAAAAAAAATTATTTGCATGTGCTCACCAGAAAGAGAAGAAAAGGAGAGGAATAGTGTACCTTTCCAATGGGATGTCATCATACCACAGTGTCTTCTCCGTTTCTCTATTCTATTGGGATTTGGGGTGCACACACATGTACCCAGTGTGTTTTCCAAGCCACCAGGGCCAGAATGTAAACCATGTTAATAGTTGGCCATGTGGGATATGACTCCCTTAACAAGAAGAATATGAGTCTACCGGGACCAGCATTTAGCGTAATGGCTATGTCGCTGAACTCCCATGTAGCCAACCGCGGTTCGAGTCTCAGACCTGGTGGCTTAAAACTCACACCGGGCGTGTGTGTGTGCATGCCCAAAATCCCAAGAGGAGAACGGAGGAGAAGTGATTGCAGCATGGCCATCCCCCCTGGGGGGGATTTCTCGCTTTCTATCTCTCTGTCTGTCTGGCGAGCACACACGCCCTATAGCCAAAAAAAAAAAAGATTATGAGTCTACCTCTAAAGATTTTTTTTTGTAATGTTTATCACTAATATTGAGTCATCAGAAGTCATGTATTTTTGCATAGAAAAAACATAGAAAAAAAATATTATCATGACCTTTTCAACAACCCAATATTTTATCATCTGTGCTGTACTTTGCACATACAAACACTTACTAATGTTTGCTCACTTGTCCACACTAGAATATAAAGTATACAAGACCAGAGATTTTTGTCTGTTTTGCTCATCCCATATTTTCTGCACCTTGCACATGGCAGATACCTATTAGATAATTGGCAAATGAAGGCCCAGCCACTGTGGTGCAGGGGTAACAACATAGTGCTCTACAGAGCTGAAGGCTAGATGGCCAGCTGCAGGTTTGGGTCACTGGATTGACCTGAAATCATGTACAAGCGCCAGGAGCCCAGGATCCTAAAAAGCGAGAGTGCCAGGGAAGGGGGATCACAATGCAGCGAGACCCTATTGAGACTGCTCACTCATGCATGCACTCTCTCTCCCCATGTGTTTCACACATATATATTCTTTGTCATAGACAAAAGAGAATTTTTAATGAATGAATATTCTAGAAGTATGTTCATATGAAGAGCTAACCTAGTCATGGTTCAGAGAAGGCCTCCTAAGGAAGTGTAATTTAAGCTAAGGAAATTGATTAAGTGAAGGACAAAGGGCAAGGTAATTGTGATTGATAGTATGGTACAAGGGTCCTCAAATCAGATGCCCCTAAATAATAATATGAAGAAATATTAATTTTTAAATCAATGGCTAGTGTTGAGAATTAATTGGATTAGGAGTTATTTAGGCAAGAGATGATGGTAACTTGGACTAGGGTGTTAGCACTGGGACTAGGAAAGCATATTAATTGGAAGATATTTAAGATATAAAATCATGGATCAGACAGTGATGCAATGGTAATACAACTAGACCCACATGGGAAGAGTCCTGGGTTTGTGTCCTGGGAACTCTGAGTACTTGGGGTTTGCACCTGCTTTCGGCTGGTGAGAATGAAGGTAGATAGTGGTATGAAGACACTGTTGGGAAGGGTATAAAATCAACAGGATTTAATGAGATTGGACATGTAGGATGAAGAATCAAGTATTCTCCCGTATTTTTGTCTTGAATGTAATAAATGCTGTATGAGTTCCTAGACCATTGTGGATTTAACTATGTGATTATCAGGAGAAAAAGATGTATTTACATAAAAGTTGAGCACAAAATGACAATTTCTTTTTTTATTATTTATTTAGTTTTATTTTTACAAGAATTATTTTATGTAACTTTATTATTTATTTATTTACTTATTTTAATTTAACCAGAGCGGGACAGAGAGAGAAAGTGAGAAATCAAGCCTCCAGGTCCGGGACTTGAACTGCTGTTGGACATAGAATCCAGCACCCTAATCACTATGCCACCTGCTAGTCCCCAAAATCACAATTTCTAAAATGTGTTATAAAACTTTACTTGTAGGAATCTTCAGATTTTATCTTTGTACTTACATAGGTCTTCAGAAACTTTAAAATTTTGGAGGCAGACCCACAGCCTAGTGTTTTAAGGGAACTGGATCCCACATGGCTGACCAAGATTTGAGTTCTGGCCCCAGTGGCTTGAGAAATATGCCAGGTGCCAGCATCCCAGCAAGATGCAGGAAGGGAGAAGAGGGGATTTCTGTGTGGCCCTCCTCTGGCAAATTTTTTTAAAAGGTGGTTTTGTTTTCAAGCGTATCAGTTATTTTATTTGTGCCCCATCCTTGTTCTAAATTTTATGGAGAAAGTCGATGATTCACCTGCTTTCAAGCTAACTATGAGTATTGATTTATGTTTGTAGTAATGTATGTAATTTTACTTGAGGAACATCGTTTCTGCTGGTCCTCTTATCACAGTGTTTTTATCCACAACTGTGCATCAAAATCACTTATGGGGCTTTATTTTATATTGTCAGAGGGCATGTGCACTTACCAGAGAGAGAGAAAGCACCTCTTAATGAGGTGTTGTCATACTGCAATCCTTTTTCCTCCATTCCTCCTTCCCATCAAAATTTTGGGTGCATGTACACACACCTGATGTATATCTCAAGCCACTAGGCTGGGAGGCAAATTGTAGTTGGGATCCAACTCCCTAAACTGCTGTGCCACAGGGCTGGCCCGCTTACAGAGCTTTTAAAGATATAGATGCTGGAACCAGCAGATGGCATGGTGGTTAAGGCACTGGATTTCCACATGGCTAACCACAGTTGAAGTTCCAGACCTGGTACCTTGAAAATCATGCTGTGTGCATGCCCAAAATCTCAAAAGGAGAATGGAGAAGGGATTGTGGGGTGACCACCACCCTGGGGAGTGATTTCCTACTTTTCCTTCCCTCTCTCCAGCAAAAAAAAAACTTAAAAAAATGAGAAAATAAAAATTAAAATTATGTAGATGCCATGGTCAAAGCAAGATTCTTTACAATTGGAAATAACCCATATTTTCTTTTTTTTTTTTTTTTTGGCGAGGTTTTTGTTATAGGGCGTGTGCACTCGCCAGACAGACTGAGAGAGACATAGAGACAGAAAGCGAGAAATCACCCCCCCAGGGGGATGGCCACGCAGCAATCCCTTCTCCTCCATTCTCCTCTCGGGATCTTGGGCATGCACGTACACGCACCCAGCGTGAGTTTTAAGCCACCAGGTCTGGGACGCAAACCGCGGTCGACTACGTGGGAGTCCAGCAACATAGCCATTACGCTAACTGCTGGTTCCCATAACCCATATTTTCATTACTAGGTGAATGAAGTGTGGTTACTCTGCACCTGTTCAGAATGAAGATCTTGAGGCCAGTCCGTAGTGCAGAGGTTAGGCCCAGTGCACAGGAAGCTAGATCCCACTTGGCCAGCTGTATTTCAAATCCCAACCCTGGCAGCTTGAAAAATATGCCAAGCATGTGAGCATGCATGTTCACAATCTGAACAAATGAAGAAAAGGGGATTGTGGCATGACCACACTTGACTGGGAATGCTTTCTCTCTCATTGTCTCTGGCAGGCACGCATACTCTGGCAATTAAAAGAAAAACAAAGTGAAGCTCTTCATAGAACAGGTCAAAGATATATTGCATTGCATAAAAAGGTTGTAGATAAGTTTTCAAATGTATGTATCTGTGTTTATAGAACAAAATCATGTTGTGATAGGTTTAGACCAGGAGACTGATTTTCTACATTATATATTGTAAATGAAAGTAATATATGTATTACAGTTAGGAAAAAGTGAAAATATTTTTGAAAATATATCACTTTACTGGATTAGCTCCATGGTGCAGTGATAGTATACTACTCACATGGTGACTGGTTCAAATCCCCACCTCATCAGCCTGAAACATGCCCTGCATTTGTAAGGCCCAGGATTCATTGGGCCAGAAGATTGGAGGAAGGGGACCATGACATGACCAGATCCTATGGAGGGTGCTTCTTAGTTTCTTTCACTCTCTCACTCTCGTGTGTGTATGTGCTTTACCATAAGATAAAAAAAATCCTTTGGGACCAGCAAATGTCCTAGTGATTATGTCGTTGGACTCTCACATGGCCGACTACAGTTTGGGTCCCAGACCCTGGTGGCTTGAAAACTGACCAGATGTTTGTGTGCATGTGCGCCCAAGATCCCAGGAGGAAAATGGATTGTGGTGTGGCCATTCTCCCGAGGGATGATTTCTCACATTCCTTCTCACTAGTTCTGTTTCTCTCTCCCTGGTGAGCACATGTCACCTTAGGCAAAAACCTTTAAAGAAAATGAAAAAAAAAGGAAAAAATACTTTAAAAAACAGTATCATGGAAGCTCATTGTGGTGGCTCTTCATAATTAACATTTGTGGTGGCAGCCAGGAGCCATGCCCACACTGCTACACAGATCATTCTCATAACCATTCACAGTACAAGCACAGTACAAGCTGTTTGAAAGCAAAACATCTCATCTTGGGTCTGATGTTTTACTGCCTTCTACCTTCAGTTGTTCAGGCTTTCTATCTTCTATCTCCTAGGTACAGAAGTGGAGGGTTGGCAAGGAGAATTGCAAGTGTTCTTTTTTCTCTACACTATTCCTGGATCCATTGGGACACTATACACATTTGGACTTACTTAAATTGGCATTTTTCCAGTAGATTTTTTTCTCTAGCCTACTTGCCAGATATTTAACTAAAAATTCTACACTGTCTAGCAGATGTCAATTTTTAAGTATGCAAAAGACTTCTAGGACTTTAAAACTCAAAACTTTGGGTCCCAGCAGTAGTGTGGTAGTTAAGGCACTGGAATCCCACATGGCCAAGAGGTTCAAGTCCTGGACCTGGTGGCTTGTTTTCTCACTATCCCTCTGTCTCTCTCTGGTTTTCCTTCTGCTAACAACTTAAAAAATAATAACGGGGACCTGCAGGTAGTTTGCGTCCTCATTATCTCTCTTTCACTCTGTCCCTGTCTGGTCAAATTTAAATAAATAAATAAAGTTAAAATAATTATTTTAAAAATATATGATAATAGGGGCTGGCTTGTAATACGACAGTCAGAATTTTTTTTTTTTTTTTTTTGTGGGGGTTTTTTTCCTTGGGGGGGGCGCTACTTCGCTATAGGGTGCGTGCACTCGCCAGACAAACACAGAGAGACAGAAATCACCCCCCAGGGGGGATGGCCACGCCACAATCCCTTCTCCTCCCTTCTCTCGGGATCCTGGGCACGCACGCACACGCGCCCAGCGTGAGTTTTAAGCCACCGGGTCCAGGACGCGAACCACGGTCAACTACGTGGGAGTCCAGCGACATAGCCATTATGCTAACTGCTGGTTCCCGGCAGTCAGAACTTTGAAAGCCTGAAAGCATCTCCCTCCAGCAAGAAGCACAGTCCTAAAATCAGAGGCACAGGGAAGCTAGCCAAGAATCAGCCAAGGATTATATTCAATCCACTTATTAGTCTCTTCAATAACAGAAGGAAAGGAATACTCATCTAGTGCCCTCTCTAAAGACAGGAGGCAACAAAGTTTTGGGAAAGGAAGAAGGCACTCCTGCAGCAGTATGCAAATAGAGATAGTTGATAAGTCAGCATCGTTCATAGGTACAGTCAGGGAGTATCTTTGAGGATGTAAATGAAAAACCTGTAGATGGTGTGATAGATTTCATAATAATGATTCTGATATTTATGAAAGATTTATTACATCTCATATAGTCCACAGATGGACCTTTCTAAAATGCATTCCACCTATACATGCCAGTTTACAAATTTTAGAAGAGTTTCTGCTTCTAAGATTTGTTCTCAAGGATGCTAGGAATAACCAGTTTAACCCCAAATTAGTATTACCTTAAACTCAAGCAGAGTAATAACTCTTCTTCCTTATCTTGGATTATCTGCCATTTTCTTGATTCTTTGTATGCCATTCTGGACAACTACAGTCCATCAATTTTTGAATTTTTGGCCAGTTCTGTTAACCAATTTTGTTTTATTGGTATCTTGCATCGCCATCTACTGACACAAGTGGTAATCATAAGGCTTTAAGCCTACCAGATGTTTGAGTTGAAAAGACTAAAGATTTATAGAGGACTATAATACTAACAGTGGAAGGACCTGTAGATATTACCCAACAAGGGAACTTTACAAAGGAGGGTATTTAGCAGTGCAGAATGGGTTATATTATATATATCTTCATGTACAAAAAATGTTAAGCTAGATGTATAATAGAACAAGCTGTTTCTCACAGTAAAAATTCAAGTTCCGGTGTGAGTTTAAGCCACTGGGTCCAGGACTCGAACTGCAGTCGACTACATGGGAATCCAGCGACATAGCCATTATGCTAAGTGCTGGTCCCTATTTTTGGGGGTTTTTTTTATGCCATAGGATGCATGCCCTCTCCAGAGAGAGACAGACAGGGAAAGTGAGAGATCAACCCCCTGGTGGCTGGACATACTGCAGTTCCTTCTTTCAGGATTTTGGACACATACACACGTAACACCCAGCATGATTTTTAGGCCACCAGGTCTGAGGAACCTTGGTCGGAATCTAGTGTCTTAACCACTACGCCACCAGATAGCCCTATGCATGCATTTTTAAAAAGAAGAATAGTTTCCTGGGACCAGGAGATGGTGTAATGGTTACGTCAAGGAACTCCCAGGTAGTCTACCGTAGTTTGAGTCCCGGACCCAGTGGTTTAAAACTCATGTTGGGTGTGTGTGCGTGTGCGTGCATGCCCAAGAACCCAAGGGGAGAATGGGGGAGGAGGATCGCAGTGTGGCCATCCCCCTGGGGGGGGGTGATTTCTCGCTTTCTGTCTCTTTGTGTCTCTCTTGAGAGCACATGCATCCTATAGCAAAAATTTCTCTTAAAAAAAAAAAAAAAAGGAGGAGAATGCTTTTATTTCAGATTACTATAGTATTTTAGGGATCATGCTAAGTAGTAAAAGGAGTATTGGGGAGACTTTTTAAATTAAAAAGAATGGGAATGAGAGTTTTAAATGGATATTCAAAAAATAAATGTTTCACTTTGAGATTAGTTATTATACGTCATTAAACTTTCCTGTATATTGAAGATGAATAGGCAAAACATTTATTATAGGCAGCCTGCAGTACTGAAGTGATCTATGCTGTCCATCATCTCACCATTCAGATAGCCATCTAGCCAACAAGAGTATACACTAAGACCCTTTGTATTTTCTTTATCATTTTAGCAGCGTCACCCTTTATACCAGAAAGCTGGCGGGCACTATGGGGAAAAAACAAAACAAGAAGAAAGTGGAGGAGGTGCTAGAAGAGGAGGAAGAGGAATACGTGGTGGAAAAAGTTCTCGACCGTCGAGTGGTAAAGGGCAAAGTGGAGTACCTCCTCAAGTGGAAGGGCTTCTCAGAGTAAGTTTCATTGACACAGTCAGTTCAGTGAGCAGCTGTTCATCAGGAGCCTGGTGCTAGGCAAGGCTCCAGTGAGGTGATGGGTACAGTGTGACTCAGTCCTGGTCTTCATGGCTGATAGTCTAATTAGCCATGTAACCTATATGTACAAAGTACTATAATGCAAAACTAATTTCTGAGGTGTCATGCAGTATGTGACTATAGCCAATCTAAATTTGAAAAGTAATTTTCTTTTGAAGGGGGTAAGTTGATAAGCTTTCAGTTTGTACTGAAAAGCTTCACCCACATCCCAGAAATTTCAGCTTTCCCAAGTCTTTGGTCTTGGACAAAAATCTCCTCTTTTCTAAGGACTCCAGCTCTTGTCCTCCTGTGCTTTTCCTCGGTGTGAGTGTGCTGACTTTGAGTGGGAAGGGTGACTCACTGCACCCTCTTCTTTCAGTGAAGACAACACGTGGGAACCAGAGGAGAACCTGGATTGCCCGGATCTCATTGCTGAGTTTCTGCAGTCACAGAAAACAGCACATGAGACAGATAAGACAGAGGGAGGCAAGCGCAAAGCTGATTCTGATTCTGAAGATAAGGGAGAGGAAAGTAAACCAAAGAAGAAGAAAGAGGAGGTAAGGCTAGACATAAGAATTTTCACTAGCCCAGATCTCACCAGCCATCTCTTCAGTCCTTCTGAAATCTTAGTAGGCTAGTGTTTTTGATGTTTGGGGGCTTACACTCATGGAGCTAAGAATCTCTTTATTGGCAGTGTGGGAATAATAAATGTAACAGTTATTGGTGACTGGTTTAAAGGCCAGTGAATTCATTCCTGTAAATAGATGGCTTTTAATGTTTAATCACTGAGAGCTTGAGGTGGCTAATTTGATTTATTCAACATAATAAAGTTGTCTTCTAAGGGTGAAGTTTATACCCCCAAAAATTTAAAGCCCAGCAGCTGGTGTAGTGGTTGAGGTGCTGGACTCCCATGTGGTTGACCACAGTTCACGTCCCAGACCTGGCGGCTTGAAACTCAACCCAGGCACATGTGCATTGTACTCAAAATCCTGAGAGGAGAATTGAGGAGAAAGGATTGCGATGTGGCCATCCCCCCTGGGGGGTGATTTCTCGCTTTCTGTCTCTCTGGCGAATACACGCACCTTATGGCAAAAGTCTCTTAAAATTAAAAAAAAAAAAAAATACTTTGCTTGGGGCTTATGTCCTTTTTCATATGTGGAAATACATGAAGCATTTCAGACCTTGATGGGATAGTCACTCCAAAGGACTTTGTTCTGTTACTTATGATTACATTAATCAGATACATAGGAGTAGTCCAGTCTGGATAACAGTCCCATATAGATAAAATTGTTCCACCCATCTGGTTTTCACAGTCAGAAAAGCCACGAGGCTTTGCCCGGGGTTTGGAGCCAGAGCGGATTATTGGAGCTACAGACTCCAGTGGAGAGCTCATGTTCCTCATGAAATGGTGAGTCTGCCGGTGGCTCTGTGTGCTTGTGTTTTCTTCTTCCCGTCTGTTCCATGCCAAAGGAAAAAAGCTGGACCTTCGAAATTCCAGTCGCCCAGGTGTGAAATCTTTAAGATGGCATAGTTCTCCGATAGTGACCCTCGGCCTGACTGCCAGCCTGGATTCATGAGTTACAGGTAGGGCCTTAGGATCGCAGATCTTTGCCCATTTTATTTTAGGAGGTGGGAGAAAACTCTAGAGTGGGGAAAAGTGTGGGAGGAATCACATTTCATTTTCTGTAAATAAAAGGGAAAATATTTAAATGTGATTAGACTACCCTCCCGTTCTACCACCTCCTTAATAAAGATCGGGCTGGCCCCCAGGATCAATCTGTTAACTTCTCAGGGTGAGGAAAGAATTAGTGGCTCATCCTCGTTCCTTGATTTTTAGATCCTTCCTATTTACGCAGATTGTGCAGTTCCAGGTTCAGCCGGCAGGGGTCAGCAAGGCTCCTTTATGTTACGGAGCACATAGCACAAGCCTACTTTTCTCCATTACAAGTATAAATACCAGTGATAGTAATAATCCTTAAAAAATTAAGATAGTTATCATGAGAATCTTAAGAACTGTAACTAAAAATTCTCTATAATTTCCCTACTGTATCCAAAAGGAAGCCTTTCTTCCCTTTTCCTCGCTCATTAAAAGTGCTCGTAACTTTTTCCCCCCAAAGAGGATCTTAATCATTGCCTTCTAATCATAAAATTAGGACAGAATAATTCTAAGCCATTTCCAATAAAGGCAGCATTCTAGGGGCTTTGTCCTTTTGACAGTTTAGAATCTTCTCTGAAACTCATTATCTGTGTTAATCTTCCTTTAGTTGATCTGATGCTAGCCTAAGGGAGAAAAGTTCATTTTTAAGATGCTGCTTATCAGGGGAGAATTAATAACCAGGATTTACTTAGACCATCTGGAAGACACTCTGTCTGCATCCGACCAGTGTGAGTTCCAGTACTATCTCCCTATTGCTTAGGATGGCACTCCTTTGTTTGGCTCACTGTTGGGTCTGTAAGTTAAGATTGAATATTAATTGTAAAACCAGCTTTTTTTTTTTTCTGGAGAGGTTTTTTGCCATAGGGCGCGTGTGCTCGCCAAACAGACAGACAGAGACAGAGAGACAGAAAGCGAGAAATCACCCCCCCGGGGGGATGGCCATGCTGCATTCCCTTCTCCATTCTCCTCTCCGGATCTTGGGCAAGCACGCACACGCGCCCAGCGTGAGTTTTAAGCCACCGGGTCTGGGACTAGAGCCGCGGTCGACTACGTGGGAGTCCAGCGACATAGCCATTACACTAACTGCTGGTCCCAAACCAGCTTCATTTTTAAGTTACTTTCCTGGAGAGTGGAACTATTATTCATTTCCGAAAATAACAGTTATTTCTAATGCATTGAAATGACTGAATTTACTTCACAAAGTGTTATTTACTTGTCAGTAATGGGCAGCCTACTTCAGATTCCCAGGCCGTTATATCACATTTTCCTCCCATTCTCTTGGGTCTGTTGCACAGAAATACACCTTATCAGCTTACTCTTCTACGGTTCAGTGGGGCTATGTGGTTCTGGTTTCCTGTTAAGGCTCTGAAGCTTGTAGGTGGTACTTTGTCAGAGATCCCATCAAATATATATTAGCTACCCTTTGTTGCTGCTTTTCATCTAGGATACTCTCAAAGGCCATAAAATGAGTTCCTAATTCCTAATTCCCATATAATGTATGTGATTTTCAAACTTAACATTCAGAAAAATAAATAACCCCCTCATTTTCTACCTCCAAATGTTGAACACCATTTCAATATACCTGGAAGTTTGTGAGTATAGCATTTGATAACATTCAAGAGTATAATTATAAATAAGCAAGAAAGTACCTATACTGGTTCTGGCCACTGTCAGATTGGTATTAAATCCTGTCAGCAAAGCCAAGATCTGTGGACTCTTACCAGCTGGGATATGGCTTTTAGAAAAAGAACATGGTAGCAGGGCTTCTTCCCTCAGAGAATCCAGAGAGTCCTGCCTTTTGGGGACTTTTCCAGAGGTTCAGATGTGATAGGTTGAGTCACATGACTTAGCTTTTGACAAAGATACAGAGGAGATTTTCTTTTTTCTTTTGTGTGTGTGTGTCTTTCAAGAGAGATTTTTGCTATAGGGCGCGTGCACTCACTGGAAAGACAGACAGAAAGCGAGAAATCGCCCTCCCCACCCCCGGGCAGGGGGATGGCTACACAGCAGTCCTTCCTCCATTCCCCTCGCAGGATCTTGGGCATACATATACACTCTGGCATGAGTTTAAGCTGCTGGGTCCAGGACTAGAACTGTGTTCGACTGTGGGAGTCCAGCAACGTAACTGTTAAGCTATCTACTGGTCCCCAGGGGGGATTTTTCAATAGGAAAGTATCTCTGAGGGTATCACTTGACTAAAAGCTGCCAATTAATGCTCCTTGGTCCACATTTTTTGCCCCTCTCTGGCCTCCTTTTCTGGAATTGATACTTTAAGGCCCCCTGGGTAATCCAAGTTAGACCACCACCGCCTAGTTTCAAGTGTCTCTGTGTGCTTTGTTCTGCAGGAAAAACTCTGATGAGTCTCAGCGGGTCCCGGCCAAGGAAGCCAATGTCAAGTGCCCACAGGTTGTCATATCCTTCTATGAGGAAAGGCTGACGTGGCATTCCTACCCCTCGGAGGATGATGACAAAAAAGATGACAAGAATTAAGTCTCCTGAGTACCAGCCCCTGTCTCTTCTGACTGTGGGTTTCATATGGGGAGGGAAGGAGTTCTACTTGTCTTGACACCATAGAGGTGGCTTGAGAAGATGTCCTTTGAAGAGCCAGTATAGTTTCTGTGCCCTGCAGCAGCCCAAGTGCTTTACAGCCCTTCTACGCTGTATAGTTTGCACACCCATCCCAGTGGAGGGGAAGGGGATAAGTGTTTCAAGGCAACCCATTCTGCACTTTGCTGAGAAAAGCAAAGGGCCTTCTATGAAGGACAAAACTTGCAGAATTGGGTGTGTGGGAGAGCAAAAAGATACTGTAGATCTTCAAAGAGCATCTCCACAACCCACAGCCTTCTTCCCAATAGTGTTAACTCTGCATTTTTACAGCGTAGCATGTGTGTAGTTTTTGGCTATTTACTGGTTTATTATTTGGGAGTGGGAGGGATGGGGTGGAAGGGAGTTGAGTAGGATCATTTTGGTTAAAATTTGGGGCCTGATTGGGAAAATGGTGAAACAGTGGAAAGAACAACTAATGATTCGTTCTATGTCCAGAATATTTTACCTTTTCAAAAAATGTCATTGGCACCCTAAACAAGGACTATGAGAGACTGCTTTAAAAGCTGTGAATGCCTGAAACCTATAAGCCAGTGTGTTCCCTGCCTAAGTTTAATGCTGTTCCCCACAAAAGACTAAGCCAGTTCATAAGTTACCAAAGCTACAGTTCAGGAGATGGAATCTGACTGAGGAGGGAAAGTCTTTTATTAGAGAGTATACACAGGCAGATCATTCTGTCTTTGAGGTGCTAATTCCAGACAAGAAGACCCTTTCTAGTCCGGTTAAGAAGTTATATAAGGTTGTCCATCCAAGCCACTGGCTGAGGGATTGGGGGAGGGGCCTGGAGTAGTGTAGAAGATGAAAGTAGGGAGGACAGGGGCCCATGCTCTGAGGTGGACAATTCTTGAAGCCTCTGTTTTTTGAACTTCGAACTCTGAAACCATTGGTGGACGGGTTCAGTCACCGACAGCACAAATTTCATTGAATTAATTCAAGGGTTAAATGATTTCAAAAGCCCTGGTTTCAGGAGAAGATTAAACTTTCATACTGGGGCAGTGGTTCACTTTAAAACACAAAACAAACAAAAATCCTAAGAATTAACTGATAACTGAAATGCTCTGTCTTGAATCATGAGATCCATCCAGTTCTTGACAGCATCTAGACCTATATCTTGAGCTACATTGTTAAATCTTTTTAAGCATGTGTTAGGTTTCTGTGAAAACTTTGTTTAAATGTAAACTTCATACCATACTTGTCAGTTTTTGTCTTAATAAAACTCTAGATTTATAATCCCCGATTTCTGTTTTAATTAAATCTTACCAGAAACCCTTCAGGATCACCCCGTTAGAAACAACTTCCAGATTAGATTTTATTTCCTGAACATTGTAGGCTTGAAAATCTGGTGCCTGACCTGAATCTTTAAGTGGTCTCACCATATTAATTGCACCTAACTAGGGCTATATAGCTTAACTGCAGTCATCAAATAGGTATTTCTAATGCCTTTTTTTTTTTTTTTTTTGAAATTTTTTTTTTTTTTTTTTTTTTTTTTTTTGTGGAGAGGGTTTTTTTTTTTTGTGGAGAGGGTACGTGTGCTCGCCAGAAAGACAAGAGACAGGCAGACAGAAAGCGAGAAATCACCCCCTGAGGGGATGGCCACACTGCATCCTCTATTCTCTCAGGATCTTGGGCACTCACGCACACACGCCCAGCAGGAGTTTAAGCTACCGGGTCCAGTACTCAAACCAAGGTTGACTACCTAGGAGTCCAATGACGTAGCCATTACACCATCTGCTGGTCCATTAATTTAGTGAATTCTTCTTGAACATTGGGGCCAGCAGGTGGTGTGGTGGTTAAGGCACTGGGCATCTCCACATGGCCAACCATGGTTTCAGTCCCGGACCTGGTGGGTTGCTTTCTCACTTTCTCTCTCTCTCTGGTCAAATTAAAATGATTGAAGAATAAATAAAATTAAATAATTTTTAAAAATATTATTGAACATTTATGGTTGCTACAAAGACTATAAAGATACTCCCATCATTGTCTTCAGTGTTTGCTGGAAGTTTATTTGTCCAGGACACTGGAACAGGATAGCATTCCCAAATTATGATTTATTTGGAAACAGGTTTTTTGAGTTAGGCTTAGATTCTGGCTCTGCTATCTAACATATTTATTCTATGACCTTGGCTAAAATCAACTTTCCCCTGTTTTTCAGAAATTAGCTGTCTTTGAGCACTGAATTAAAATGTCATCTATTTTCTTGAAAACATCATTTTCTGCCTATAATTCTAGAGCCAAACTGGGACTAGAGTCTTGTGGTTTTTATAAAGGGAAATAAAAGTTCCACTGAAATAAATTATTGTAACAATTAAGCTAGACTAACTAGTACAATGCATTTGTTTCAGATAAACTGACCATACTTTTTTCAAAAAGCTTTCAAGGGGAAGCTTTGAGAAAGGATAGTGGAGAAGGGAGGGAGCCTTATCAAAGGTTAGGGCCATGGAGTGGCCTTTCTGTGTAGAGGTCTAAGTGTGTCCTTGTGGTATTGGCAGTGGCACAACAATCAGTAGCTGGTTAATAGGTTGGGTAAAGGTGTTCTGGTTCTGTTCAGCATCATCAGGTGCACTGAAATGAGACTTCAGCCTTGGTGTGTCCAGAGTGGACTGCAACTCAGCCTTGGCCTTAACCTTTAGAACTGACATCATTGTCATTTCCAGCATTCTTTTTATTTATTCAAATTTTTGCTAAGGGTACTTGTATTTACCAGAGAGAGAAAGAAAGTGAGAAGCCATTCCCAGGGGTGGGGGCAATGGGTACCCATCCATTCTCCTCTTGAGATTTTAGGCACGTACATGCTATCCCAGTGTGATTTTTCAAGCCACCACATCCTGGACTCAGTCTGTGGTCAGTTATGTGGGAATTCAATGCCTTCACCACACCACCTGCTGGCCGGAGTAACTGAATTTTTAAGTATTTCAGATATAATCTTGTATTCCAGAACTCAGTTCTACCAGTGGTCATATTCAGACAGCTCCATTGTTTTTTGTTGTTTTGTTTTTTGCCATAGGGCATGTGTGCTAGCTAGAGAGAGACAGAGAGGGAGGGAAAGTGAGAAATATCCCTGGGGGTGGGGAGACGGGTGCCAGGCCATTGTCCCTTCTCCATTCTACTTCTGTGATTTTGGGCATGTGTGGACACATGCCTGGCATGATTGTCAAGCTGCCATGTCCAGTACTCAAATCATGTAGGCCATGTGGGAATTCAGCACCTTAACCACCATATCACCTGCTGGCCCTGCTCAATTTTTTTCCCCTTTTAATTACCAGAAGTCACATGGGCTTGCCAGAGAAATCTTTTGCATTTCTTCATCAGAATTTTGGCAATCATGCATACACGCCTGGTATGTTTTTCCAGCAGCGGGCACCAAGATTCAAACTGCAGTCAGCTATGTGGGGTCCAACTGCCTTAACCAGATTGGCCCCAGACTTAGCTCAGTTTTATTTTAACCCTTGACCATTTAGGGTTTGAGTGTGCCCAGCACAACCTTAGTATTTGGCCTGTGGCATTAAGAATCTGCATTATAAAGCAGTTATTTTACCCACAGTAAAAGGGATTAGAGGAGCCAGATGGCACAGTGGTAATACATGACATTGTATAAGGTAGTCCCAACTGCAAAGGTTTCCAGTTCAAGCCAAGTACACAGCACACACATTGGCTGTGGTCTGGGGCCAGATGAGGTGGGGATGGATCACAGCATTGAGACCCTATTGAGAGTGCTGTTTCCTAGAAGAAATAATTTGGGGGGGGGAATAACTTTATCAGAAATAATTTTTTTTTAAAGGAAAACAATCGAGGAAGTTGCTGTTCCATAAGAATTGATGGAACTAATGAACTCCAGATCTGGCCCTTTTCTGCAATAATTCCAAATCCTGAACTGTGGAATTGGAATTAATCTGATATGCAGGGACCAGCAGTTACCGCAATGGCTATGTTGCTTAACTCCCATATAGCCAACCACAGTTCAATTCCCGGACCTGGTGGCTTAAATTTACGCCGGGCGCGTGTGCATGTATGCCCAAGATCCCGAGAGGAGAATGGAGAAGGGATTGCAGCATGGCCATCCCCCCTGGGGGTGATTTCTTGCTTTCTGTCTCTCTGTCTCTGTCTTTCTGAAAAGTGCACGCGCCCTATAGCAAAAATCTCTCAAAAAAATAAAATAAAAAAACCTGATATGCAAGTTGGATTCTCTTATGAAAGTATTCTAATTTAGGGACCAGCAGTTAATGTAATGGCTATGTTGCTGAACTCCCATGTAGCCGACCATGGTTTGAGTCTCAGACCCAGTAGCTTAAACTTTCACCGGGCACATGTGCGTGTATGCCCAAGATCTCAAGAGGAGAATGGAGGTGAAGGGATTGCAACGTGGCCATCCCCCCTGGGGGGTGATTTCTTACTTTCTGTCTCTCTCTGTCTTTCTGGGAGTGCACGCGTCCTATAGCAAAAACCACTCCAAAAAAAAAAAAGAATGTTCTAATTTAAAACAGTGTTGATGGTGCTAGCTGGTGGTATTGTGGTTACAGTGCTGGGTTCCCACATGGCTGACTGAAGTTCGAGCCATGGACCTGGTGGCTTGAAAATCATGCTGGGTGCATATCCATGGATGCCCAAAATCCCAGGAGGAGATTGAAGGAATTTTGTCATGGCCATCCCCGCCAGGGAAAAATTTCTCACTTTCCCACTCACTGTCTCTCTTTCTTTCTGTCCAGTGAGCACATACACCCTATCACAAAAATCTTAAAAATAAATAAATAGGGCCAGGTGGCATAGTGGTTGAGGTGCTAGACTCCCACATGGCTAACTGTTGTTCCAGTCCCGGACCTGGCAACATGCCCTACAGCAAATGAAAAAAATAATAATAATTACTTTAAAATAAATAAGAGTAGGGGTCATGGCCAGCAGGTGGCATGCCAACCATGGTTCGAATCCCGGACCTGGTAGTTGCTTTCTTACTTTCTCTCTCACTATGAGCCCTGTAGCAAATTTAAAAATAATTTTAAAAATTAAATAAATAATTATTTTAAAAAGAAGAGTTGGAACCGACTAGTCCTGTAGCCTAGCAGTTCAAGGACCCAGATCCCATATGGCCCTGGCAGCTTAGAAATGATGCCAAGTATGGGGGCCAGCAGGTGGCATAGTGGTTAAGGACACTGGATTCCCACACAGTTAACCATGGTTTGGGTCCCAGACCTGGTGGCTTGCTTTCTCACTCCTTCACTCTTGTCTCTCTCTGATCAAACTGGAAAATAATAAACTTAAATGAAAAATAATTCTTAAAAAAAAAACAACCCATGGCATGTATGTATGTATGCATGTCTAAAATCCTAATGAGGGGGGTGGCAGGTGGCATAGCCAACTGTGTGGTTCGAGTCCCAGATCTGGTATCTTGTAAATCACACTAGGCACATGTGCATGCATGCCTCAAATCCTGAGAGAAAGGGGAAAGGACTGTGGTGTGGCCATGCCCCCTGGGGTGATTTCTCACCTTTCCTGTCTCTGGAGTGACAAATCACCCCCAAACAATCTCTCTCCAGTGAGTGAATGCAACCTATTACAGAAACTTTTTTTTTTTTTATCCTAATGGGAAGAGATTGCAATATGACCATGCCCCACTAGGGAGTACATTTTCCTTCCTCCTGTTTCTCTGGCAAATGCATGTATCTTCTAGCAATTAAAAAAAAAAAAAAAAGAAAAGATAAATCTTACTAATAGTAGTACTCAACTAAGTCCAGGGTCAGTGTTTTCCTCTCCAGAATTTGAAATAAAAAATCACTATGAAGCCAGGTCTTGACTTTTAGTAGTAGGAAACATTTTCTAGGTACCTTCATGCTTTGGTGTGAGGTTAAGCAAGTTTCATAAAGAGGAACTTAAAAATCTCAGGACAACTGTTGGTCTCTGCATCTGTATATAACCTTGGTTTGGCCATGTCCAGCACTGGATTCCAAAGTTGACTCTTTTCCTAGCCAGTGTGCTCAATTTAAAGTTGTCCATCTCAGGCCATCTGGTAGCTGGTAGTTAAGGTGGCTAGAACCCACATCATGAACTGTGAAGTTAGTCCTGGACCTGTGGCTTGAAAAACATGCCAGGTATGTGTGTGCACATACCTAGTGATGTCATAGGCATCGTAGCATGTTATTCCATTTGTGATGTTGATAGTCTAAAGAAACCAACTGGACTGCCAGTCACCTAAAAGCACAGGCCCTTCAGGAGGTATTCTGGGAGAAGGATTTTTATCACAGGAGATGACAGTTCTATGTGTGTTGTTGCCACTGTGGACCTAGAGATAAAATGTGGAAGTAGAAGACTGTGTGTTAGTTTTTAAGAAAGTTAAAAAGGTTTTTTTTCAAGTTTCAGGCTGGCCCTAGCCTAGTGGTTAAGGAAGCCAGATCCCACATGACCAACATGTGCAAACATGCCCCAAATCCCAACAGAATGGAGAAGGGATTATGGTATAAGCATGCCCCATGGGAGGGGGTGCTGCTTCCCTTTCTCTTTCTGTGTCTCTGGGGAGCACACATGCCCTCTGGCAAAAATTTAAGTTTTACAAAATAACCTGGGTCAGCAGGTGGCATGGTAACTAAGGCACTAGACTCCCCCATGGCAAACCAAGGTTTGTATCTTGGACCTGGCGGCTTGCTTTCTCACTTTCCCTCTCTCTGGTGAGTGCACATATCCTATAGCAAATTTTAAAAACACTAAATTAATCATTCTTTTTTAAAATGAGTTTTAGGCCCATCCTTAGCCTAGTGTTAGGGAGCTGGAATCACTACTACAGTTCAAATCTGGCCCCCAGCAGTTTGAAAAATCTGAGCATGTGTGTGCCCATGTGTGTGTTTCCGTGTTTATCACCTGTGCTGAAACTCCCATCAGGATGGAGAAATGGAGAGGATTATGGCATGACCACATCCCACTTGGGCATGTTTTCTCCTCTCTCTCTCATCTCTGTAGCAATTAAATAAATAAAGTTTTAAAATAGAAAAAAAAACTTATAAATAATGGTATAGAGAAAAAAAATTATGTATATCTGTACAATGTTTTTATGCTAAGTGAAGTCAGAAATTTTTAAAAACTATAGTTTATGAAGTCACAAGAAACTGTCAATTTACTTTTATTATTATTTTTTTTTTTAGAGGTTTTTGCTGTAGGCTGCATGCGCTCGCCAGAAAGAGCCAGACAGCAAGAAATCACTCCCCGGGGTGGGGATGGTCAAGCTGCAATCCCTTCTCCATTCTCCTCTTGGGATCTTGGGCACGTACGCACATGTGCCCGTGTGAGTTTAAGCCACCAGGCCTGGGACTCGAACCACAGTTGACTACATGGGAGTCCAGCGACATAGCCATTACGCCAACTGCTAGTCCCAAGTTGTCAATTTATTACTAATGAAAGAAAAAATGTTTAATCTTTGTACCTAACTTTACTGTAGCTTTTATTTTGACATTCAAATATACAGATACTTAAAATTGTTGTTATATGGTAATATGCTGGCAGGTGTATAGCCTAGGAGCTACAGGCTACACCATGCAGCCTGTGTAATAGGCTACATACCATCTAAGTTGGTGTAAATACACTCTATGGTGTTTGCATGAATAAACTGCCCAATGACACATTTCTCCGCATATGTCCCCACTGTTAAGCAATACATGACTTTTTTTATGTTTTTTTTAATTATCTATTTAATTTTATTTATTCATTTATTTTAATTTGACCAGAGAGATACACACAGAAAGAAAGAGAAAGTGAGAAAGCAAGCTATCAGGTCCAGGATTCAAACTGTGGTCAGCCATGTGGGGAGTGTCCAGCCACCTGCTGGTTGCCCCTCATTGACATTTTTTTTTTTTTTGGAGAGGTTTTTGCTATAGGGCGCATGTGCTTGCCAGACAGAGACATAGAGACAGAAAGCAAGAAATCACCCCCCGGGGGGATGGTCACGCCGCAATCCCTTCTCCATTCTCCTCTCGGGATCCTTGGGCACGCACGCACACGGGCATGGCGTGAGTTTTAAGCTACCGGGTCCAGGATGCGAACCGCGGTCGACTACGTGGGAGTCCAGCGACATAGCCATTATGCTAACTGCTGGTTCCCTTAATTTTTTTTAAGAGAGATTTTTGCTATAAGGCACATACACTTGCTGGAGAGACAGAGAGAACACAAAGTGAGAAATCAACCCCCACTCCAGAAGGGATGACCACGCCACAATCACTTTTCCTCCATTCTCCTTCTTTGGCAAGCATGCATATGTGCTTGGTATGTGTGTCAAGTAACCAGTTCCAGGATTTGAACTGTGGTCAACTACATGGGAGTCCAGTGACGTAGCCATTATGTCATCTGCTGGTCCCCATATTTATTATTATTAATGCTATAGGGCATGTGTGCTCATGGGGTGGGGAAGAAAGCAAGCTGCCAGGTCTGGGACTCAAACTACTACTGGCTATGTGAGAGACCAGCACCCTAACTACTATGCTACCTGCTTGCCCTCATGACTATTTAACAGCAGGACTAGGTCTGCACTGTGACCTTGTTGGTTTGTATGGTAGTTTGTGACAGTACCAAACCCTATTTACCTCAAATGGATTTCTAAATCTTAGTTGACCTTGAGCAAGCCTGCCCTGTTTGCAGTCTAGGGTCAGACTAGACAACTTTGAGTTCCAGCTCTAAGATACTAGCCCATTGTTTCAGTGACTACTTCAGCTCCTACCTGAAGACTGGAAGGATTCAGTCAATTGTATTAGCCTAAGTAAACCGGAGTTTAAAACAAAAGCCAGAGTACCAACTCCTTGTTCTTTTCTCCACCTCTCCCTAGGTGAGCTAGGTTTCCTTGGTTGAAACAGCATCTAGAATTAAGTAAAAAATACTATTATTTACAATACAAATAGAATTCCAAAATTCTATACTTCAGCTCCTACCTGAAGACTGGAAGGATTCAGTCAATTGTATTAGCCTAAGTAAACCGGAGTTTAAAACAAAAGCCAGAGTACCAACTCCTTGTTCTTTTCTCCACCTCTCCCTAGGTGAGCTAGGTTTCCTTGGTTGAAACAGCATCTAGAATTAAGTAAAAAATACTATTATTTACAATACAAATAGATTTCCAAAATTCTAGCCATACCCCCTAGGGGGTGATTTCTCATTTTTCTGTCTCTAGCAAACCCATACACCCTATAGCAAAAATCTCTCTTTAAAAAAGAATAAAAAGACAACTCGAAGGTTCATTATGAACCCCTTCCACTTACCAGATGGATCCACTGATAGTAAATAAGGCTTAACCACTCGTGATAATCAAGCACCCGAGTTTAGAGAATTTCTACCTGTGGCAGAGGTGGACATCCATCTAGCACCTGTTTCCACAGTCTATGCACTATCACTAGGAAGGCCCCACACTATTCAGTCCAGTGTCTCAGGTTACTGCTCTTGTTCAGCAATTTCTACAGGATGAAGCAGGATACAAGCCTGTGGTGACTTTTTCCTACAAGGCACTTATTTTTCCAGTTCTTTGTCAAACAAGCCTCAAGAGCAGCAAGATCTGGTGTAGCTGGGGGTTATAAAACAGGGATGGGCCAGCCTGAAGCAGGCATAGCAGGTACCTCCCACTAGTTATGGGGCAGCTTTCCCCAGTAAGGGTGGAGTTAGTTCTGCAAGGTGAATATGCAAATATGACATTGAATATCTCTAGATCACTTTTTTTTTTTTTTGAGAGGTTTTTGCTACAGGGCACATGCGCTCACCAGAGACACAGAAACAGAGAAACAGAAAGCGAGAAATCACCCCCCCGCCCAGGGCGGGATGGCCATGCCACAATCCTTTCTCCTCCATTCTCCTCTCGGGATCTTGAGCACGCATGCACACGCGCCCAGCATGAGACCAGGTCTGGGACTTGAACTGCAGTCGACTACATGGGAGTCCAGCAACATAGCCATTATACCAAATTCGCTCCAGCTTCACTGATGAAATCCATGCTGGGTAGAGGTTGAAACAACAGGTTTATTTCCATGTCCTTACATAAGAAAAGATGTGTGCATTAAATCGGTTTTAGTCAAGCACTGACCCCATACCCCTCTAACCAGGTCACCCTGCGGAGTTTGCTCTTTCATTAGCCTAAAGCCTGCTCATCTCCCTGCCTCACCCTGGGACCTCTTATGCCTGTCTTGGGTAGATGGGATCTTGGTAGCAGCCTTTTCACAATCTTACTTGTCAGAAAAAATGCCAGAGGCTGAAACACAATTCTACCTGCCAGCAACAAAATGAGATCAGCCCGGGACCAGCAGTCAGCGTATAGCTATGTCGCTGGACTCTCATGTAGCCGACCATGGTTCAAGTCCCGGACTCAGTGGCTTAAACTCACGCCAGGCCGTGTGCGTGCGTGTCCAAGATCCCAAGAGGAGAATGGAGAAGCGATTGCAGCGCGGCCATTCCCCCAGGGGGTGATTTCTCACTTTCTGTCTCTCTGTGTCTGGCGATCACACGTGCCCTATAGCAAAAATCTCTCCTCCACCACCATCCTCCCCCCAAAAAAAGATGAGATCGGCCCCACAGCACTGCTGACCAACCTGGACCCCAGACCCAGCTAATCAGCCTGAGCCCAGACAAAACTGAGGAGTGACAAAAATACACTTCTAGCAAGGGCGGGTTTTCCAAACCTCTTAAGACTTTGAAGGAAGAAAAAGTTAGAAAACAAGATTAAAGTTGTAGCCTAACTGTATACTAACACAGTTAGTGGTTAAGGTTCTGGACACTCCCACATGGCTGACCATGGTTCAAGTCCCGGACCTGGTGGCTTGCTTTCTCACTTTCCCTCTCTCTCTGTCTATCTCTGGTCTCTCTATGGTCAAATTAAAAACAAATGAGTGAATAAATAAAATTATTCTTTTAAAAAAACTGAATTACGGTTTCACTTGTCACAGTTTACCCTTTATATAGCTTGTATTTTTAAATTATTGGTATGAATGAAGGTTTTTCTCAAACATTTAGTCTTAATTTTTTTCCCCACCTTCCTTAAAGGAATCTGGGTTTTATTTGATTTACAAATCATTAGTCAGATCTCAATTAGGAACAAGCTTTTGTTTGATATGACTTTCTAACCAGAGATTGTAGGGCAGGAGGGGTCCTTATAAATTCAAATATAGAAATAAAAAATTGTTATTCTTAGAATTCTATTCCAACCTCTCAGAACAATGCTAGTAGGATCATTAAAGGTCTAAGCTGAGCCAGGTGACGGAGTAGTACCCCAGAGTTCAAGATCACAGGTTCCATTATGGGAATGACACCATCTGCTCAGGTTTGTCCCCAACAAACTCAGAGACATCGTTCCTGGGCATTTTCTAAGCACTTGTCCTGAGACCAGCATGTGGGAATCCCGACACTCACCAAAAGCATTACAGCTCTTCCCAGACTGGGCACTAGAACAAGTTTTAAAGGAGCAGATGTTACTTGCTTTAGCTGGGGAGATTTTCCCATGTGTCTTGAACCCTGGGATCTAGCTTCCTAATCTATTTTGTGTTCTGCTCTTGGTAATACTGAAGTGCTTGTCGTTGGTCTGTCCCATTGATTCACCAGGACCATACGCCAGTGCTCTGCACCTCTGGCAGGAGAGACCCAACATAACACACAAGCTTACACAGTTTTTAGCTGGTAGACAGGTGACAACACCTCCACCTATCCTAGCTCTAGGAGAGGCCAGAAGAATTGCATCCTTGCACTGAGAGGATTTAGCTGGCAAACTCTATAAAGAGGTATTAACCCCTGCATGCAAGATTCAACACAATTAAGATCTTGGGCTGGGTTATTGAGCACAGAACCCATCAGCCAGAGATGACAGTTAAAATCCTCGGCCAGGTACACCTAGAATATGCTGGGCACGTGCACCGGTGCCTGAGATACAATGGGCTGGAGGAAGGGGATCAGAGTGACCAAACCCTGGGGAAGGCATTCCTCTCCCTCTCAACGTGCTCAAAAAAATAAAAACAGAACTTCTGTCTTTTAAAATTCCCCATTGTCAAACTCCCCGGCTCTCCACCCACCTTTCCATGTGAGCTCTGCCTTAGCCACACAATGGCCAGCCTCCCTGCACAGCGCCTGTTTCCTTTACTCTCATTTTCAATACAAAGTGGGAGAAAAATCGCACCTGAGAATGAATCATCCATTTTATTTTATTTTATTTTGTCATGTGCTCACAGCATCTCTCTCTCTCTTTGTCTCCTCTCCCTGGCAGGTCACAGAGATAAATTAAAAATAAAATCTACAAGGAAAATAATTTATAAAAGCACTCCCAGGCTCTCGCCTTCTATCCCTACTGCTCAGTTAGGAACCCCACCCCTCACAGGGAGGGGAATCAGTGCTTTCCCAACTCACTCCTGCCAGTCTGGGGCAGACTTCCCAGAACAGAGGTGGGGGACCGGGATGAGGGAAGCAGTGGCGAATAGTTAAAATGAAAGACTTCCTGGTCCTGGAACCATCTGGCTACCTAGGGGCTCTCCCTTAAAACCTCCCACAGGCAGTCCTCCAGGAGCCATGTTAAAGGGAAGCTGCCTGTGTCCAAGACCCTGGGGGAAGAGAGCTCTCAGGGCCCCATTACATGCACTGCTCATTCTCCTAGGAAGAAACCCAAAAAAGAAAGAGACCTCAGGACAGAGGAGAAAAAGCCCAAGTGTTCACACAGTTACACGGAGTCTTTATGGCAAAGAGAACATTTAGCAGCTTTGAATATTGGGGCATCTCCTTTTTACTCAACAAAAGCATTCTAGACCCTATCAGTGAAACAGGGCACAAGCCCGGGGGGGG
>NW_006204027.1:1046120-1057519 GCF_000334495.1 Tupaia belangeri chinensis | reverse complement strand
GCGGACGCCGCGGCGGGGGGGGGGGGGGGTGTCAAAGCGCATGAAATTCTAGGACTAGTTTGTTACTGGGCTCTGTATTTTTCCCCCAGTGACAAGCCCAGCTGTGGGCAGGCAGAGGCCTGAGGGTTAAGGTCATTCCCCAGTATTGTGCTGAATACTGCCTGGAGGTGCTTGCGCTGGCTTCTCCATGTCATTCCCCTGCCTCAGAGTGGACTGGGGAAGAGGAAGATGGCAGTCCAGTCCAGTACAGGGTGCACTGCCACACAACCCCCCAACTCCAGAGCTGCAGGCAGCCGTGCGGCCAGAACAGAATGGCGGATGGGAAGAGTAGTATCGACATGCAGGCTCTGTGGATGGGATGGGAGCCTCAGCTGGGAGTGAAGGTTGGGGACTGGAGCACAGGAGGGGTGGCAGTGGCCCGGCAGTGTGACATGCTTAGTGTTGGGGGCTGCTACAACGTAGAGGGCCTCATGTCCCTTTCCCTCTGCCCTTTGACCCTAAACCTCCAAGCCCCTGTTGGGTTGCCCTCATTGCACTGGAACATTACAAGTGGTATCCAAGAACGCCCCTTCCAGGACACCAAGGTCAGGAGCAGAAAGAGTGGGCAAAGCCCCCGCAGCCCCACCCTGTGTCTGTGTGCTCCCTCCCCCTGGGTGAATAAGGTTTACGGCACCAGTAGCCTAGGCCCACCAGTTGCTCCAACCTGCTGCTGGATCCTGGCCACAGCCAGTCTGACCTGCCCTTCGGTTTTCGTCCTGCTTTGATTTTTTTGGGTTTCTTTCCTTCCTTTCCAGGAATGTGCCTTTCTACTACTTTCCTCTCACAAGTCCCCTTCCTTCCCCTCTAGCGGCCCTCGCTCCACGTCGCCCCTCTCCCTCCAGCAAGGCCAGCACCACCCTTCCCTCCCACACAAGGGGCAGGGGTGAGGACCCTGTCCACCCAGCGGTCTGGCCACTTCCACCCCACTCCCCCGCGGGGGGAGCGGAGCCAGACAGCGCCTGCGCCCGCCTCTTCCTGTACACTGACCCGCAGTCATCCCATCTGAGAAGATATATTGGATAAGAAGGCATCGAGTCCCCGCTGTAGGTCCAGGTCCAGGTCCAGGCCCAGCCCTTCTCCAGTTTCATCTCAGTGAGCGTCAGCTCCACCCCAGGCTCACTTCCTGCGGTCCTTGGGCTTCCTCTCCTGCCGCCGCGCCTGCTGGTCGGCCATGGTGCGCGGGATGAGGAGCACGCTGCCATCGCCGGCGTACTGCAGCGCGTACTGGCTGGGCGAGTACGGCCGCCCGTTCTCGTCGCGCAGCCGCCCGAACACCTCCTGGTACAGGCTCTGGACCTTCTGCTTCATCTGCCGCAGCGACCGCAGGAACTCCACCTTCTCCCGCAGCAGCCGGGCTTTATCACGCTGCAGGTCCTCCACGTCGCGCTCCAGGTTCAGGATGGTGTCCAGCTTGCGCTTGCGGCAGTTCTGTGCCGCCATCTTGTTCTTGCCCCGACGCCGGATGTCCCGGATGAGGCTCAGCTGGGCCTCGCTCAGCTGGTACTTGGACAGCAGCTCGTTGAACTCCTCTACTGGCAGGTTGATGATCTTGTCGTTGGTGAAGGGGATCTTCATGGCTCGGGCTCGATGCTCATCTCGGCTCATCTGCTTGTCTAGAAAGTCAGCCTGCTTCTCCTTGCTGCCCTTCTTGAGGGCGCTTGGTGGGGGCAGGTCGGCAGAGTCAAGGGCGCTGGGTGCCATGTTGTACGTGTGATTGTGGCCCACGTGCTCCAAGTAGGGCAGGCAGGAGAGCTGAGACGGATCCTGGTAGCTCATGCGGCAGAACTTGGAATACTCGGGCTGGTAGCCCACGGCGCCCTCCGCCTCTTCCAAATCCAGGGTCTCAGAGTCTGAGCTGTAGCCAACAGCTCCTTCCTCGGAAAAGGAGGAAGAGGCAGAGGAAGAAGCGGAGGAAGAGGAGGAAGAGGAAGAGGAGGAGGATGACGACGACGAAGAGCTGCCTTCAGAGCTGCTCAGGGAGGAAGGGCTATGGCTGGAGTCCAAGGAGAGGCCTGAGTCGGAGTCGAATTCCTCCTCCAGCTGCGAGGCCTGCACAGGGTTAAAGCCTTCTTCTATGGCCAGGTCCATGAGGCTGATCTCATCTAGCATGGCTTCATCTAACAGACCCCCCAGAGGGTCGGGCAGCTCAGGGCCTGTAGTGTCATTGGCTGTGCCATTGAGCTGTGGTGGAAAGAAGAGCCCTGCCAGATTGGTGGAGCCAAAGGTGGAGTTGAGGCTGGTGGAACTGCTGGGGACCAGCGGGAGTAGTGTGGCACTGCTGCCCACAGGCAGGCTCTCCACCTCAGGGCTGAAGAGCGAGAAGTCCTGGCTGCAGCCCCCCAGGGACGCCTGATGCAGGCTGACATTCTGATTGATGGGAGTGTTGGGGGCAAGGCTGTAGTTGGTGCTCAGTGGGTCTCCAGGAGGGCTACTGTACAAGACTTCACTTGCTGAGGTGTTCACTTCCATAGCCTACGAGGAGAGAAAAGACCACTGTTCTCTAGAAACAGACTCCCTCCCTGGGACTTTATACCCTGTAACACCCAGCAAAGGCTCAGCTGCATGAGTGTGAAGGCAAGAGATGGCAAGTCAAGGCCCACGAAGCCAGCTCCTGGTCAGAGATGGGGGACTCCACACTGATGCAAGACTGATCAGCCCCTGGATGTGTTTGGCCAGTTCCCCCAATCTTGGAGGAAAAGAAGAAAACACAAACACTACCTTTTTACTGCAAAATCAGTAGCGAACCCAGACTTAAATCAGAACACTTAACTGTACCACTTGCTATGTGACCACTGGCAAATCACTTTAACCTCTCTGAGCTTGTTTCTTAGCCCTTAAAACGATAAAGGGCTGACCAGATGACTGTGAGAGCCCAATGAGCCGCTGATGACAGTAAAGCATCAGATGAAGGTCAGCTGTTACTGATGCTAAGCCCTGGAAGCACCCGGCCAAGTGACAGTCAGCCTAAAGCAAGGAAAGAAGGCGTACCAGAAGGTAGGCCCTGCTGCACAAGGCACAGTCCTGAATTTTAACCCAACATCCTATACCCACTACCACCACCTCCATGGCTACAAGGATTCACCCAGCCAGGTTACCTCTCTCTGCCCTTTTCTATGGATCAAAGTGCCGTTTTCTCACTCCAGTGGCAGAAGAGCAGCTGAATGCTAGCACACCTACTCAGAATCTGCTCAGCCTATGCAGGTTTGGGGAATCCTACCTGCATTTCCATGATGGACATGAGATCTTGCCACTGCTGTTCCAAATCAAATGGTGACTCTGTCCCCGTCAGGAGAGGAGACAAGAGGTTGTTTTGAAGAGCTGGGGGCTCGCTCTCACTAGGCACTGCTTCTGTGATGCTGGAAATGTCTGCTGGAAACTAGGGCAAAACAGAGGCTTTAACTGGGGAGGAGAGTCTACCTTCTGCTTTCCTCCCAGAGACTATCACCTGGTTTTCTGTTTCCTCCTTCCTCTGAATTCACCACCAGCAGCCAAGACAAGGCTGGAACTGAGAGCTGGCCCCTCAGCCAGCCTGGAGGGACACACCATGTGCTGGCTGCCCTACTGGCTTGGGGGCTCTCCCTGGAGTCCTGCTCACCTCAGCATTCTCCCCAAAGGGGCAGGTGGCCTCCAGCAGCCTAAGGCACTCTTCCAGGGACAGGGCCGTCTGGTCCTCCCCACCAGGCACCTGTGGCAACAGCAACCGTCAGTCTGACCGACCTGGGCCTAGGCTGCCTGGGGCTGAAGCCTCTTCCCCAGTTTGGCTGCAGGCCTACATCTCCCTCCCAGTCCTAGGAAGATGGCTGGCCCAGAGTCCCTAACTCCCAGGGACAACAGAAGTGAGTAAGGAATGACCCTGAAGCAAGCAGGAAGATGCTAGACACTAGGCCCCTTCTGCATTGCCTTTCGCCAGGCCCTGACCCTTCTGTGTGTACTACTCAGTCACTCCCTCTTCCACAGCCCAGCGCAGTGACCTGGAGACCCCAATACAACAGACATTCAGATCTACCCTGCAGACAACCTGCCTCCTCTACAGGGAAGTTTCTGGAAGAATTCCAGTCTGGTTTGTGAGTTCTGAAGAAGCAGGGAGAAGAGAGCGAGAGGGCAGAGGTGGCATACCTGTGCAGGGAAGCTCTCCCCGGTCTCTCCATCCACTAGCAGGCTTCGCGCCAGGGCCTCCGCACCCTCGCCTGCCCAGGTGTCCTCCTGCTCTCCTCCATCTCGTAGCTCCTTATCCACATCCTGCTCCTTCTGGCGATGACTATAGTCAAAAACCTCACGCCCAGCCCCCAGATCAATATCCTGTCGCCAAAGGATGTCAATCAGATCTATGTCCTGAAAGACAGATCACCATGACTTTAGCTTTCAAGTCCCGGGGCCCCTCCCTGTCCTGCCCCTCGCAGGCCCTCCTAGTGTCACTTCAGTTAGTCCTGCATTGGGTCTCTCCCCATCCTACACCTGCCAGCCTGCCCCTCTGCCCCTCTGCACCAGCAAGATTTCATTCATCCTCTTCCAGACACTTCCCTCCCTCTCCTGCCTTCCCTCACAAAAATAAAAATAAAAATAAAAGCAAGCCACTAGAACCAAAAAAAAAAAAAAAAAAAAAAGCCACTAGAAAAAACCATTAGCATGACTGTCACCATAAAGGTCTGCAGGTTTAGGATTTCGCTAGAGACACACAGGGCCATCTCACCCCAACCCAGGAAAGAAGGGGAAGCAGGAGATACCTCTCCTTCTGGATATGGGAACCCCTTAAAACTTGGTTTGTAGGAAGCTAGACATGACAAGCAAGGGTGAACTGTAATGCAGAACTACTTAGCAGTGGCCAGGCTTGCATCAGCTGGTGGTGCCGTGTCATTTGCATAAAGGGGTGGGGTGGGGAGGGGTGGGGTAGGGTGGGGTGGCTAGGAAAATCCCTGCATTTCCAACCACCTGATGCAGCCAACCAGGACAGGCTGTCTCCAGCCCTTCCTCCATAGCGGTGACAGCAGGAAAGAGGTTGAACACCCACAGCTCTACAGCCCAGGCTCACCTGGAGATCCATCCCTACCAGAATTCCCATTCTCCACTGATCCCAGGAGCACTTCGGGCAGTCAGGTGATCCCAACTGGGTATCCACCCTGCCCAGGCCAGCCCCAAAGTCCCCGCATGCCAGTGCTCTCTAATTCCTTTCCTTACCACACCCTAGGACTCCCGGCTGCCCATCAGTCAGCCCACTCAAGGACATAACCCCCATCGCTATTCAGCTACGACTACCACCAGGGCCACCAAAATGCCTCCTTCCACTCTACCATGGTAGCTCCCGAACAGTTCCTGCACCAACTGCCAATCCCACTGCCATCAGCAAAGAACCCAATAAACAGACACATTTGGGCTTCCACTGCATGCCGCCTTGTGGCTGAGCCCTCCCCACAAGCCTGAGAAACCCTAAAGTGTTGCCTTCTACACAGGGGTTAAAAAGTAGATACACACTTTCCAGAAAGCAGCATGCTTAAGTCAGACCCACCTCCCTAGCCCTAAGCAGGTATCCATTCCCCCCAAAACCCTCCCCGATGCTACGACCTCCCAGATGTACCTCTCCCTTTTAAGTCTTCCCCACACACACCAACCTGAACAGACCCAGGAGCAGAGGGGGGCTGGGCCACCTGGTGACCAGCCAGCAAAGAGTTAAGGGGCCGGCTGCCTTTGGCATGGCCCCCACCACTGTGAGAGCTGCGGTCCAGGCGGGTCATGGTCTGCGAGATGAGCCCCAGGGCAGCCGGTGCCGGGAAGCCGGACAGGGGGCTGCAAGGAGCTCTTGACTTGCAGGGAGCACACCAGGCTGGAAGGGTGGCCCCTTGCTAGCTCCGAGGGGCCTGAGGAGGGTGCCCCGCCCGTGCTGCTGCCTGGGCGGCCCAGCCCAGCCCCCTTCCTCCATCCTTGAGCAGCCCCCTCCCACCTCACAACCCCAGTTCCACTCAGGCGCCCAGCAGCCCCCACCCTGAGCTCACCGCAGAGGCTGCAGTGAGATGGGACTCCCACCCCATGCTCCGTGCTCAAGCTGCAGAGGAAAGCAAGCTCCCTCCTAGGCCTAGCGTCCCATTCCTCCCTTTCTCCCCTCCCCACGCCCCCCAAACTTGTTACCTAGGCTGCAGCAAGGAGCCAATCCCCTCCCCCTCCCACCCGCAGGTCACTGCTGAGGCTGCAGAGAGCCAATCCCCTCCCCCAGGTCAGCAGCTGGGCTGCGGAAAGAGCCAATCCCCTCCCACTGTCGTTACCTAGGCTGCACTGAGAGCCAATCTCCTCCCCCAAGTCTCCGCTGGAGATGCGGAAGGAGCCAATCCCCTCCCACCGCCTGTTACCTAGCTGCAAACGGGAGCCAATCTCTGCACCAGGGCAGCTGGAGAAGCTGCCGCAAGGAACCAGCCCATCCCCGGCCGCCTCCGTCTCCTTGAGGAGATGCACCCAGGGGCGGGCGGCCCCACCCAGCCCAGTCAGTCAGCTGGGGTGGCGCAGTGAGAGAGCCCTGGGGGAAGGGGTGCCACCTCCTCCCTCCTGTCGCATCTCGCTTACCCAGCCCACTCAGGACTGGGCAGACACTCCTCCCGCAGCCTCTCCGGGAATCTCAATTCTATGCTGTAAGTGGAGGGAGTTTTCCGTTCCTCAGGAAGGCTGTGGCCAGTCCTCAAGGCCAGGGATCACAAGCCAGTCTGGGCAGGAACCCAGGGCACCCAGGCCCACTAAGAGCCAGGAGCTTTGTCACCCTCAAACAGGCCAGACTAGAAGGGGAAAGCCAGTTCTGCACGCTTAAGCAATGTCAGTGATGGCCAGCCTAGCCCCAAGCAAGAGGAAGGGACACACCTTGAAGCCCACACTTAGGGAGACAGGTGCTCTGCCATGCGTGGCCACAAATATGCCACCTCCCCCTCTACCCCAGGTATGTCCAGAGTGTTCTCTCCAAGCAGGAAAGCAGCCTGTCAGAAACAGTCCACTCTGCCTCCTGGGGTTGATTTCCCCAGCTCCCTTCTCTCTGCTGCTACCCGAAGCCTAAGGTCAGGTCAGAGACAGTATGTTCTCCCTGGTCACAGCCTGCTCCTAGGCTGGAAAGAGCTGTCAACAGGCCACCCCCTTGCTCTGGGCAGAGAGCCAACTCCAAGGGGAATCCTATCCCTGACCAGGGCCTATGCTACGGCTGTCCATCGAACAGGCCTGGCAGTGGGGAAAACTACCACCCCAGGGATAATACAGGCTCCAGCAGTGCCTGTCACATGCTCTGGACCTGGGTATTTTTATCCCTGAGTTGCTGAGGAAATGTTGTTCTAGACACATAATAATCCTCCCTTCCCCCACACTCAGCCTGGGCCCCTAACGCTGACCCACCAACCTTTAGTAGGGCCAGGAAACAGAGAAAAGCAGATTCATAAGAAACCCACCCAACTGTACCCAAATATCCCATCCCATCCCATCTCAGCAGGACCTAGATTGGAGCAACCCTGCAGGGTTCCAAGGAACAGGCCCAGATCTACCCAATCTTTGGGGAGCTCCTAGGAGGCACCTGGAAGCAGAGCTGGGGCCCAGAACCTGTGCCAATGCTGGAGTGGAAGGGAAGGGAGGAGAGAGAAATAGAAGGGAAGGGAAGGGGTGGCTCTGAGTCAAGGCAAGGGGCCCTGGAAGCTAACAAACGTTCCTAGCTCCCACTCAGATAACCCTGTTTGCTCTCAAAGCAGGTCCAGTACAACTCAGCTGAGAAGAGCAGACTTTCTCAGCCTGAGCACTACTGGCACTCAGGCAGGCAAATCTGTTGTGTGGGGGCTGCCCTGTGCTGTTTGGGATGTTAAACAGCACCCTTGGCCTCTGCCCATAGTACCACTCCCCTTCCTCCAGTTGTGACAAGCAAAACTGTCTCCAGGCATTGATCTCAGTTGAGGAGCACTGGCCCAAAGCAAGCCCTATTCTTTGGCAGTCACTAATATTCAGAGAGCTGCACTCAGGAACAGGCTCCAGTACAGGAGAGGCAAAAGGCGGTCTGACCTGGTGGGCGAGTGAGCAGAGTTCTGTAGCACCTGCGAAACCTGCATATCCCTCCACATCCGCCTCTGAGAGCCTGACCCAGGCAACAGTCCCCTAAGGGCTGGGGGAATGCAGTGGGCCTTGCTCCAGTTCAAGGCTGGGGGGCTGGGGGGAGGCAGGTCAGAGCCACACTGAGCTCACAGCGGTCTCATCATGTTAGTGCGGCAGAGGCAGCAGTAGCTACTTGAAGCATTAAGGGCAACAAACTGCATCCCCTTTCTGCCCAGAAAGTGCGTCAGCCACATGACTGGAGCTAAAGCTCTCTTGACAGCTCAAAGCAAGCTGACTTGGGCAGCAGGATGCAGTTTTTCTAGCTCCCGGCCCTCTTCCCCACTCCCTGCAGTGGGCCTATAGCAAAGAATGGAAGCCTTGGCTCTCTCCTGGCCAAGAATAACTTTCCAAATCTACCCCTTGGCTCAGGCCCAAGAGAGCTGAATTATCAGGACCTCACAACAACAGGCCTGACCACAAAGGAGGAGAACTTCAGGGTATGTATGTGTGTTTGATGTGAGGGGAGGTACCAGGCAAGAGTCCACGAAGTATTTGTGTCTTAGCAACAGACACACACTGCAGTGAAGCCCATCACAACACAATTCCCTCCCCCACCCAGGCCTCCAGCAGTCATGTTGAAATCGAAGCAGTAAACACCCTGGCATATTCTAGGAACCTCCCACTGCCCTGACAGTACATTGAGAGGTGGGTCAGTGGTTCAAAGCAGGGAAAAACTCCCACCCATCATCTTACAGTCGAACAATTCAGCTCTTCGGCTCACTCCTATCCAAGAACAGTGCCTGCAACCCCCATGATGCCTCTCTGGTTCTTTACAGGACTTAGTGCTGTGACCACATTCCTTTAGGACCAGCCCACCCACCCTTATCCCAGACCCCCACCCACCCACCACAGGGCCACTAACCTCTTTGGTTAAGTCTCCACTGACTGGAGGGGCTACAGCCCCCAAATCCTCCAAATCTTCACTGAATCCCTGCTCCGTTTCGCTTTCTCGCACCCCGTTGTCTGGGCCTGTCACATCTTGGAGACCACTGGAACTCTCGAGGGCGAGGCCTGAGCTGGGCTGGCTGCCAGAGACAGACCCCTCCGGGTCCCGGTGGACCAGCCAGGCATTGACCTCAGTGGTTGGCACCTGGAACCTGTCCAGGGCCCTCACCTGACTGAGGAGCCGCCGGGCAGTGAAGTAATTGTCCAGGTCTATGCTCTTGGGGTGGATACCATAGCCATCCAAGGTATTCCTCAGGTTGTGGAACTGGGTCTGAGTATAGGCAGAACTGGGCCCCAGGATGATCTCTCGGAGCGGGGGGAGCTGTGAGGTCAGGTAAGTATCCACGTCCACCCGCACCCCAATCAAACTCAGCAGAATGGTGAACTGGAGAAGTCCTTCCGTTAAGTATTTCTTCAGAGAAAGCATTGCTGAAGGACCAGAATGTTTATGCTTTTTGGTTTTTAAATCTTCCAAAAGACAAATCAAGGCCACTGCTCTGCCGCTCCAGCCAGCAGGTTACCTTCCTCAGTGCCAAACCCTGTACCCCACCCTGGCAGAACACAGGGGCTGAGCCCCCTGATGGCCCCAGAGGAAAGCACACCCCCGTGGAGCCAAGGCCACACTCCAGACCACATTCACTTTTCCCTTCTCGACACCTCACTTCTGAAAGTACAACTGTTCCTAACCCAGTCCAGGCCCTCGGGGCCCACGTGACTTACTGTCTCCACAGTCCACATACAGTCACTTCCTCACTCACATTAGTTGTCCTCTCTGTAGATTCCACTGCAGGCTGTTCTCAGGAACAGCTGATGGA
This sequence comes from Tupaia belangeri chinensis, assembly GCF_000334495.1. NCBI lineage: Eukaryota > Metazoa > Chordata > Mammalia > Scandentia > Tupaiidae > Tupaia > Tupaia belangeri. Next base: position 1,047,623 of record NW_006204027.1, on the reverse strand, counting down.
TTGTTTTTCTCCTTCTCTCTCCTAAGGTTTATTTTCTTTGACTGGAGCTACAAGCCTTTTGTCTTGGGTCAGAGTGTCCCGCCTCCTTCACACTTACCAGGGGGGTTTCCAGAGAAACCTGAAATGGGAATGACAAGAGCAACAGGATAAGATTCTGTCCTTGTCACACACGATGCAGATAAGACAACCTTCATAGAAGGTAGAAAACACATTAAAAGGCCACTTTTACAGGAAGAGAAAAATCACACATACTCTCAGAAAACGACAACAAAGAACACAACAAAATAAAACCACCTGTTACAGCCAGAACAACAACTATAAAAGGAAGGTATTGATCACAAAGGCTCTCAGTTACTGAATATTAAATTTGGAATCCTCCAAAACTTAGTTTGCTTTTCAGACAGCCAATGCCCTGGGCATCCAAAGTATCTTACACCTTGTCTATTTACCAACCCTCTCTCCCCCTAACAGGGACATTACCCAGCTTCTATTTTTAGCATGAGGAGACCATTTGCTCTCTTAAAGGAAAGTTGGTTTCCCATCTCTCAGGAGAAAATTGCTTACAATCTGCTGTCCCTTCCAGTTTTAAGAGAGGGAGAGGATTGTTAACAAGTGAGCCTGAAAGCATTTGAGGAAGACATTCAGGCCACCACCTCACACAAAAGAATTATGCCTTTTGTTTTTCCAACTTTGAAACCTAATTTCCCTTTCTTATCTCACACATATACACACACACACAAGGGAATGAGAGGGATGGGAAGGGCTTCAAAGGGTGTTGCGTCCAGAATATGCATAGGCTGGTTTTATTTTTTATTTTCATTCGTATGACCTTTTGAGCCAAAGCAGAAGGATATGGCCAAGTTCTCAGCCCAGACCGCCAAGTGGGGAAGGGGTAAACCCGCCTTTCAGTTTCTGGTTTATACTTTTCAGCATCCATTAATCTCATAAACCGAAACACTGCCCCTCTCCTTACTGTTGTGGCCTATCTACTAACCTCACTCTGATGGAGAAGAGGGTTCTACACACCACACACACACACACACACACACACACACGCACGCACGCACGCGCGCGCGCACCCTCGTCTGGTTAGAGTAAACACAACTGCGACCCAGAATTCCTGCCTACGCTACTATCCCGTTCTCACGCAATTTATTACTAAAGCCTCCCAAGAGCCAATTAAGTTCGAGAAACCGCACCAAGTCCCTGAAAGATCGAGTGAGGGCCACAGGGCCCTGGCCCGAGCCGATCCCACCCCACCCCGGATACCCGAGTCCGGCTGGGACCAAGTCGCCATGCCCACTCTCGGCGCCTCGGCTTCTAGCCTTCTGGGGCAGCAAAGGAACAAGTGCTCCTTTCCTGGCCTTGACCCACCCTAAAGGCAAACCCCACCCCGCCCTCCGCCTCCCTGGCCCCACCCCACTCCCTAGTCCGGGCCTCTCACCACGCCTTCTCGTGCCATCAGCCCTCCCCAGTCCATTCCACCCCGCCGCCGGCTATCTT
>NW_006204027.1:1029633-1046031 GCF_000334495.1 Tupaia belangeri chinensis | reverse complement strand
TCCCCACAGCAGGCCCTCAGCCCGAGTCCCGGCCTCGCAGCCGCCGCCACCGCCGGCCGGCCTAGAGCTCCCCAGCCTCCGCTTCCCTCCCCGCCCCCTCCTTCCACATCACTCGGAAGCCCGCCCATGGCGGCCACCCCAGGAAGAGCTTCTCCAATCAGTGAGTCCATACTGTGGCCGTCGCCGGATATCGCTCTGACTGACAGCAGAAAGAGCCCAATGGCTGAGCATGTCTCCACCTCCTTGGCCCTATCTCCTAAGACTGACAAAGTCCACGGCCCAATGGGTGACTAGGCCCGCCCCGTGGCGTGGGCCCTCCAATGAGTGTGGCAAAGGCCCTTCTGCCCGGCATTCTGGACCCCACCGGTGCACGCTGTTACGGGATGGGCGCTGCCAGTGCGTTCTGCGGCTGGAGAATGGGGGACTAGGGCAAGGAACGGGAGCCGATATTGCCGTCGGAACGCGGAACCCCCCCTTGAGGGTTCCCAGAGTGACTTGCAAAAGTCCAGCGAGATCCGAGGGGGCTGAGGCGGAGCATGGAGCATGTGGGTCTCGTGGTGGTGACGTTCGTGCCGCCATCTTGGGTGCTGGCAGCGGAAACCAATACCCCAGCTTCCTTTCGGTGCTGGGCTGGCGCAGGTACCATGGCGTTCGGGGGCCGTTGCTCCTCGTGGCCAGGTACAAGGGTCATATCGCGAGAACAGCCCAGCGGACCGCTGTCACGGAGGTGGTGCGACACTGGCGGTGTGAGAGATGTGGCGTAATAGCGATCTCGTCATAGAACTCCCCAAAGAGTCACACACACCCCCTTCAGCTTCCCATGGAACTCAGTCTTGCCTTGTAGGCACTTTAGTCAGTTTCCAGAGCTCTTCAATCCCGTCAAACCAAATTTCTGAAACATGTTTACGAGTCGCGTACATTAATTTACGCCACATCACTTGGGAAGCTTGTGAAACTTGCAGATTCTGAAGCTGCCCTTAAGAGATTCGGGTTCCAAAACCCTGGAGTGGTGCCTGATAACTGCAAGGTTGGGTGATTCTAATGCAGCTGGTCCCAAGACCACGTTTAGGGAATCTCTGAGTTGTGCCATCTGTGTGACAAAGAGGTTTCAGTTCAAGGTCTTGTAAGAGCCCAAAATCTAGTGTGAGAGCTGTGTACAACTTGTACAACTAAGGACGAGGCCAACTGATAACTCACTAGACAATCAAGCCCCATCACATGCTTGGAGACAGGAGGCTTAATGTGGGGTGTGGTTAACAGATTGTGAAGTTTCACAAATGTACACCAGCACCCACTCATAGAATACTGAGCTAGTTTACCCATTTCAAAGACTGATTGGGAGACCCTATTTTATTGTCTGTCTCCCTGTAAATAATATATAAACTCCATGAGGACTAAAATCTTGTGCGTTGATTGGTGCATCTTTAAAACCTAGAGTAATGCATAGAACTTAGTAGACATTCAGTAAATGCTAAATAATTAAAAGGACTCAAGCAGGCCTGTGATTAGAAGTTCCTGTTAAAAACAGAAATTAACTGCACCTTGAGGGAGGTGTAGTTTTAAAAGACAAGGCATGAGGCAGGAAGGTGGCATGGTCTTGGCTTAGAGTGGTTCGAGTCTCAGTCCTAGTGGCTTGCTCTCTCATCTCTCTGTCTTTTTCTGGTCTAATTGGAAAATAATAATAATAAATAAAGTTAAATAAAATACTTTAATGAAAAATAAAAGTAATGAGACCAGCAGGTGGTGTGGCGGTTAAGACGCTGGACACTTCCACATCGCCCAAGTACGGTTTGAGTCCTGGACCTGGTGGCTTGCTTTCTCACTTTCCTTCTCTCTCTCTGTTTCTTCCACTGGTCAAGTGAAAATAAATGAGTGAATAAATAAAATAAATAATTACTTAAAAAATAAATAAAAATAAAAGACAAGGCATGTGAGCTGGTCCTTGGCCTGGTGATTAAGGGAACACTATTGGGGCCAGCAGGTGGCGTGGTAGTTAAGGTGTTGGACTCCCATGTAAGTCGACCTTGATTGGAATCCTGGACCCAGCGACTTGAAACTCCCCTGGCTCACATATGTGCATGTGTGCCTGAAATCCCAAGAGGAGAATGGAGAAGGGATTGCAGTGTGTACCATCCCTCCTGGGAAGTGATTTCTTGCTTTCTGGCTCTCTCTCTCTGTCTTTCTGGTGAACACACATGCCTTATAGCAAAAATTTCTCGCAAAAAAATAAGTAAAAGGGAACAGGATCCCACATGACCAACCAGAGGATGAATCTTGCACCTGGTAACTTGAATATACCATATACCAGGTGCATATGTGTGTGTGCCCAAAATTCCAACAGGATGGAGAGATGGAGGAGAGACTGCAGCATGACCATGCCCCATTGGGAGTTGCTTTCTTTGCTCCCTCTCTCTGGGTAGTACACATGACCTCTTACAAATGAAAAAAATTAATAATTATTTATTTGTATTTGTTATTTATTTTTAATTTGACCAGAGAGAGAAAGGGAAAGCAAACCACCAGGTTTGGGACTCCAACCATAGTCGGCCATGTGGGAGTCCAGCATGGCAACCACCACACCACCTGCCAGCCCCCCAAAAAAATTCTTTTAAAGATATGGCATGTTACCAAGAACATAGAAGACCATTCAGCCATTGAAATAGACCATGGAAGTAAATAGTGCTTTTGGGTAAGAAAGGAAGAGAAATTTAAGTGTGCCCATTAACTCTAAAATAAGGTGGGGACAGCAGGTGATGTGGTTTTTAGGGCACTGGACCCCACATGGCTGACTGCCATGACCACGTCCCAGACCTGGTGGCTTGCTCTCTCACTTTCCCTCTCTCTCTGCTGAGAGCAAATGCCCTGTAGCAAAGCAAATTAAAAAATAATAATGATAAAATTAAATAATTCTTTTTAAAAGAATTATTTATTTTATTTAACTCCATTTGTTATTATTATTTTTTATTTTGACCAGAGAGAGAAAGAGAAGGTGAAAAAGCAAGCCACCAGGTCCAGAACTCAAACTGCGGTCAACAATGTGGGAGTCCAGCGCCACAAACCACCACGCCTCCTGCTGGCCCCAAAATTAAATAATTCTTTTAAAAAATTTTTTAAATGAATCAAGAGGGGGACCAGCAGCTAGTGTAATGGTTATTTCACTGGACTCCCATGTAGATGAAAGTTTTGAGTCTTGCGGTTTGAGTCCCAGACCCGGTGAATTAAAACTCATGCCAGGCATGTATGTGTGTGCTCAAGATCCCAAGAAAAGAGTGGAGGAGAAGGGATTGTGGCATGACCATCCCCCCAGGGGATGATTTCTTATTTTCTGTCTCTGTGTCTCTCTGGTGAGTGTACGTGCCCTGAAGCAAAAATCTCTTTAAAAAAAAAGAAGAAAGAAAAAGAATCAAGAGGGGGTTGAGAAATTATTTTTAAAATATGTATTTATTTAATTCCATTTGTTATTACTTTTTTAATTTAACCAGCAAGACACAGAGAAAGGGAAAGCAAGAAAGCAAAACACCAGGTCTGGAACTCAAACCATAGTCAGCCATGTAGGAACCCAGTGCCTTTAACCACCCCTTGCCAGCCCAAGAAATATATATATTTTTTTTTTTTTTTGAGAGGTTTTTGCTATTGGGCTCGTGCACTCTCCAGAAAGAGACAGAGAGACAGAAAGTGAGAAATCATTCCCCGGGGGAGATGACCACGCTGTAATCCCTTCTCCATTCTCTTCTTGGGATCCTGGCCATGCATGCACATGCACCCAGCATGAGTTTAAGCCACCAGGTCCGGGACTTGAACTGTGGCCGACTACATGGGAGTCCAGTGACATAGCTATTATGCCAACTGCTGGTCCCCCAATAAATTTTTTTAAAGAATTATTTTATTGGGTCCAGCAAGTGGTGATGTGGTTAGGGTGCCGGACTCCCACCAGACTAAACACGGTTCAAGTCCTGAACCTGGCTTGCTTTCTCACTTTCCCCCACCCCTCCTGTCCCTCTCTGGTCAAATTTAAATAAACAAATAAAGTTAGCTAAAATAGAATTCTTTAAAGAAAAAAAGGACTTTGAAGAAAAAAGAATTATTTTAGTTAACTTTATTTATTTATTTATTTATTTATTTTCATTTGACCAGAGGGGTACAGGGGTTGGGAGGGTAGTGAGAAAGCAAGCCGCCAGGTCCGGGACTCAAACCACGGTTGGCCATGTGGGAGTCCAGTGCCCCACGTCACCTGCCAGCCCCAAGAGAAACATTTTTAAAACATAGATGTGGTGTGGGAGCAGCAGGTGGCATAGTGATCAAAGCTCTGGACTCCCACATGGCTGACTGCAGTTTGAGTGTCAGACCCAGTGACTTGGAAGTTATGCTGGGCACATGCACGTGCATGCCAAAAATTTTGAGAGGAGAATGAAGGAATTGCAGTATGGCCACCACCACCACCACTGCCCCGGGGCCGAATTCTTACTTTCTGTCTCTCTGGTGAGCACACACACCCTATAGCAAAAATCTCTCAAAAAAATTTTTTTTCATAGAACTGGGGTCAGATGGTATGGAGATTAAGGTAGCTGGATCCCATGTGGTCAACTGAACAGTTTGATTCCAGACCCAACAGCTTGAAAAACACGTGTGAGTGCCCAAAATCCCTAGAAGAGATTGAAGGAGAAGGGACTATGGTGTGGCCATCCCCCCTGGGGTGTGAGTTCTCACTTTCTCCCTCTTACCCTCTCTGTCTCTTTCTGGTGAACACAAGTGCCCTATAGCAAACTAAAAAAAAAAAAACTGAAGGATATCAACTAAAGTTATAGTATTTGAATATAAAACCACTTTGAGAAGGTGGAAGAAGACACAGCTTGCCGAGAGTGGTCATTTGTTTAACAGCAAATACAGAAGGATTTTAAATCCTGACTCAATTAAATAAAAACTGGGCACCTTGGGGCCAGCAGGTGGCATGATGGTTAACTCATTGGACTCCAACATGGCTGGCCATAGTTCGAGTCCCAGACCTGGCGGCTGGTGTGCATGCATGCATGTCCAAAATCCCGAGAGAAGAGTGGAGGAGAAGGGATTGCGGAGTGACCATCCCCCTGGAGAGGTGATTTCTCACTTTTCCTCTCTGTCTCTCTATGGCAAAAGTCTAAAAAAAAAGAAAAAGAAAAGGAAAAAAATTTAAAAATAAAAAGACCACTCGGCAACTGTTATTAGAGAGTCAGGAAACCCTAGCATCAACAAAACAGAGGGTTTTAAACAAGTCTATTTGTATTTTTCCAAATGTTTTTAGCTACATGCCAGAGTACCAAATACCTAGGAGAAAAAAAATCAGATTATAGTAATAAAAGACTGACTTAACATGAAATCAAATAGGATGAATATCCACTAAAATGAAGTTTGGCAGCTATAGGTGGGGAGGCCATACTGGGGAGATAAGGTTCGATTCTGTCACATCACTCTGAGAATTTAAATTTGGCCATTTATTTATTTTTAGCAGGTGACATGGTGGCTAAGGCTCTGAACTCCCACATGGTTGACTGCAGTTCAAGTCCCAGACCTGGCAGCTTGCTTTCTCACTTTCTCTTTCTCTCTCTGGTAAGCACACATACCCTAAAGCAAATCAATAATAATAATAATAAATAAAATTAAATAAATAATTCTTTTTTTTTAAGTCTATTGCCAGAGAGCACATGCCCTTGCCAGAAAGGGGGCGAGAGAGACAATACCCCTCAATGGAGCATGATCACACCATATCTTTTCTCCATTTCTTCCTGTTAGGAATTTAGACAGGCACGCACATGTGTTTTTCAAGCCACCAGGCCAGGCTTCAAACCATGGTCAGCTATATGGGATCTACCGGCCCCAGTCAGTTTTTAATAATTCATGAATGTCTTGGGATAGAACTCTGACCATCTTCTCCTTTCCCTTCTGTCTGGGGCCCTGAGTGCAGAGAGTGTGGAAGGCACTGAGAAGAGGAGGGCTTCACTTTCAGGAAGGAGTAGGAGAAGAACAGAGAGAACTTTTGGTTTTGCCTACACTATTTCACACATTTTCTTTTGCCTCCCAACTTCAAGTACAGTATATCAGTGTTTATAAAAATTATGAGAATTATGAGTGTAAGAAAGCAGGACCAGCCAGTGGCTTAGTGGTTAAGGTGGCTAGATCCTACGTGGCTGACCGTGTAGTTCAAGTTCTGGACCCAGTGGCTGGGAAAACATGCAGGGTGCATGTGCATGAGTGCCCACAATCCCAAAAGGAGAATGGAGGACAAAAGATTGAGGCATAGCCATCCTCGCCCCTGGGGGTATTTTTTTCACTTCCTCCCTCTCCTCTCTCTCTCCAGTGAGCACACACACCCTATAACTGTTTTGTTTTGTTTTGTTTTGTTTTGTTTTTTTAATGGAAGAGAAAACAGGAACTGTGTGATTGGGTTAAAGAATGAGGAAGGCCAGCCTGTGGAGTGGTAGTTCAGCTGGATCCCAGATGGCCAATTGCATGGTTCGAGTCCTAGACCTAACAGCTCCAGAAATATGCCAGGAGCATATGTGTGTGTACCCAAAAATCCTAAAGAGAGGAGAAGATGGAAAGGGGATTGCAATGTGGCTATTCCCCATGAGAGGAGTGCTTTCTCACTTCCTTCTCTCTTGATATTTCTCTAGTGAGTATGTGTGCCCTTTGGCAAATTACAGAAGCACACAAACAAAAAACATGATGCGGGCTGGATGGTGGTGCAGGGGGGAAATGCAATGTTCTGCAAGGCTCGCCCACATGGGAAGGTTCTAGGCTCACAACTGAGTAGGAACACATGACCCCTTCATCTGGGGTCAGCTGGGGCATTGAGACCTGTTGACGGTACAGTCTCTCTGCCCTGCTCATGGAAGAAAGAAATAAACTTTGGAAAAAAAGTCTCCTTAGCAGTTTCACAAAGGTAGGAAGAGAAAGGGAAAGACGAAAAGTTGCAAGGGCCAGTCGGCCAGCCTGTCACTTAGTATTTAAAACTCCTGGATTGTGGGCGTGTGTGTGTATGTGTGTGTGTGTGTGCCCCAAATCCTGGAAGACAATGCAGGAGAAGGAGTTGCAGCATGGCCATCCCCCCAGGGGTGGAGGGATTTCTGACTCTTTCTCTCTGCAGAGCACACGTGCCATATAGCAAAAAAGACCATTGAAAGGGACAATCTCAACAGTAACAGCAGGCAGTTAGGCTTGGCAGGGTGTGAGTGCCCAGGATATTTAATATCTCTCCATAGAGAGGGGAGGCCCGAGGACTGTTTTCACTGTCTAGAGTTCCACAGTTCCAGATCAAGTCCAAGCAGGTGCAAACCTTCCCAGAGACTGCCGATGAAACCTGTAAAATCCAGGGTGTGTCCTCCTCTGCCCAGGAATCCACTGTCCTCCCTTCCCCTGGCATTTCCACATCCACGCCCCTCTACCTCCCCCCCCCCCCCCGCACCCCGGGCCTGGACAGCTGTTAATAGGACAATTACCCAAGAAGCAAAAGAAAGATCCCGTGCCGATGTGTCATCAGTCCCAGTATATCCATTAAATCTGAGAAGACGGCTGGAAAAAGTGAGCACATGCGCCTGCTCCCTGAAGAAGAGGCCTACAGCGTGGGTAAGCCCAGGCCTTGTCCTGGTGACTTCAGGCCGCCCTGGAGAGAGGCGATGACAGCGGGAAGCCAGGAAGAAGGATAGTTCTATCGCACAGGGATTGGGGTTCATAAAAAGAGCCAGCTGGGGAGCCAGCCAGTGGTGTGGTTAAGGGAGCTGGATTCCCACATGACCGATGCTGTGGTTCGAATCTTGAACCCCGGTACCTTACACGCTCTGGATACATGTGTGTGCGTGCCCAAAATCCTGAGAGGAAATGGGGAAGGAGAAGGGATTGCGGCATGGTCATCCTCCTGGGGGGTGATTTGTCTCTCTGACTCTCTCCTGTTAACACACATGCCCTATAGCAAAAATAATCTTAAAAAAAAATTGTAAAAGAAAGAAAAAAGCAGCTAACTATAAAACACACCAAAATCCCCACTCCTCCCAGGAATATCTGTAGCTACATATCTGCATCCACCCAGCATCCCTGGAGAAAAAGTTGCTGTCACTATGCCGCCACCAGCTGGCACATCCCCTTCCATCATCCCTAGGGGATGACTCCGCCAGGAAACCCTCAGGAGGGGCTGGAGCTCGGAGTTTCTTCTGGAATAGTGGGAATAAATATGAACTTTTTGGCTATTTTAGTTGCCCTTTTTTTTTCTTTTTTTGGAGAGGTTTTTGCTATAGGGTACGTGTGCTCACCAGAAAGACGAGAGAGACAGAGAGACAGAAAGTAAGAAATCCCCCCCCAGGGGGATGGCCACGCCACAATCCCTTCTCCTCCATTCCCCTCTCAGGATCTTGGGCACGCACGCACATGGGGTCCAGGACTTGAACCATGGTCGACTACATGGGAGTCCAGCGACATAGCCATTACGCTAAACTGCTGGTCCCTGTTTTTTCTTCTTTAAAGGTGTTTTTGTGAGTCCAGCAGGTAGTGTGGTGGTTAAAGGCGTTGGACTCCCACATGGCCAACCAAGGTTTGAGTCCCAGACCTGGTGGCTTGGTTTCTCCCTCCCCTCTCTCTATATGTCTCTCTCTGGTCAAATTAAAATAAATAAATAAATAAAGTTAAATAAAATAATACTTCTTTTTTTAAAAAGGTGTTTTTGTTTTGTTTGTTTTTTTAGAATTATTTTGTTTATTATTACTGCTTGTTTTTTTCTTTGTTATAGGATAATGCATGCTCACCAGGGAGAGAGACAGAGAGATAGAGGGAAAGTGAGAAAGCAAGCCACCAGGTCCAGGACTCAAACCACTGTCAGCCATGCGGGAGTCCAGCACCTCAAAGGTATTTTAAATATTCCTGATCTATATAAACATTTCTCACGCTCCAATCCCAACTGATCCTGAGGAATGGATTCCACGACTGCTTGAGAGTTCCTTAGAGCCCTTCGGAGAGATCCCTAGGGTTATGTTCCATCAGTACTAAGTATTAGCATGTCTTACAAGAAAAGCAATTAGTTTTCCAGCTCCTCTGGACATCTGGCCCCCTTTCTTACATGGACATCACTAGCAAGCTTGTTACCATTAAGCCATCAAGAGAGGTAGAGCTCTACCAGCCAGCCTCTTCCCTGCGCACCACTCTGCTCAGCCCTGGCCGGCTGCACATTAGAATCACCTGGGGAGCTTGTGAAAAAATACCAGTGCACAGGTCCCACCCCAGACCAATTAAATCCGAGTCTCCCAGGGCCAAATCGGGCATCCGTTTTTTCTAAGAGCTCCTTAGGCGACCCTTATGTGCAGCCAGAGAGTCACTAGCTTGTAGCAAGAATTCAAGTTGGGTGAAGACAGAACAGCAGGCGCACAGGCCAGTAGCAGCATCCCATCCTAAACTCGCTCTTCCTGGATTGTACAATGAAAATACCTCATTGTTCAGTCATGTCTTGGTGTAACATTTTTTGAAGCTGAGTTCAACTGTTCTGTATGTTTTGCTACTTTGGCCCAAACAACATTAGGTCATTTTCTTTGTATAGCTCTCAGGGTGACATGTCACAATTGCCATCGTGAGGTGGGTGTTTTGGTTTCGAGTTCAAAAAGCTGGCTCTGATACTTACTAGACGGGCTGTCCTGTATGGAATGGGGACGACGACATGCATATTCACAAACATTCTAAATCAAATCAAGGCCAGCCCTGTAGCAACAGGTTAAGGGAGTCGGATCCCAGGTGGCTGGTTACAGTTCCACCCCAGCCCCAGTGGTTTGAAAAAGTACATGTGGGAACCAGCAGTTAGCGTAATGGCTATGTCGCTGGACTCCCGTGTAGTTGACCGTAGTTCGAGTCCCGGACCCAGTGGCTTAAACTCACGCTGGGCACATGTGCATGCGTGCCCAAGATCCCGAGAGGAGAATGGAGGAGAAGGGATTGCGGCATGGCCATCCTCCCCCACCCTGAGGGGGGCGGTGATTTCTCGCTTTCTGTCTCTCTGTCTCTCTTAGTCTTTCTGGCAAACACATGTGCCCTATAGTAAAAACCTCTCAAAAAAAAAAAAAGAAAGAAAGAAAAGCATACCTGGGTACATGGGTACATGTGGCATGCACACTTGAAATCCCAGCAGGATGGAAAAAAAGAAGAGAAGGCAATGTGGTATGACCTCGTCCCACTGGGGACGATTTCTCCTTGTCCCCCCCTCCCCCCCCGCCGTGAGGCCCTTTGGCAATTAAAAAAAAAAAACAGATCACGTGCTTAAAGCCACTCGTGCATGGGGTAGAGCTAAGTGTGAAGTCCTTTCTTGGCCAGCTCTCTCTCCTCCCACCTTTCGGCTTTATCCCAGAGAAGCCAAACGTGTTGAAGAATTGCGAGTTGTCTTTCGAATGGTCTGCTGGAAATGCACCCTGCAGACGGAGCACGGAAGCTTCAGTTCTTTCTCTAGAGGATGCCACCGGCACACACATCCACCCCTTACACTCCACACACACCTCCCCCTCCTGACATTATAGCAGGAAGGATAGAGGCTGGTACCAAGGGAGCTGTTTCTTCTTGTCACATAGAACAGATGCTGAAATCCTAGGACAGACAGCATAGAAATGTGGCAGCAGGAGGGTGAGTCAGAGGAAACACAATGGCCTCCCCTCTAAGATATTCCAGGCCCAGAGGAGAACCCTATTTGAATCACCTGCCTCCTGGGACTTCAAAGAGCAGGAAGCAATTCTGAGTCCAGCTCCTCCTCAGGCTCCAGTAGGTTGCAGATGGGCAAGCCCTGATCCCCACCCAACCACACCCACCTGAGGGAGCAGAGGGCACAGGAACATGAAGGCTGCGTTCTTTTAACACTCAGCTCTGGCTCCTTGTTCCAGAGACCTCCAGCTCATTCTCCTGTGCTGCCAGCTTTCATCTAGAGTCCCTTTGGGGCGGTGCTCTGTGGAAGCTTGCATTTTATTGTATTTATGTTATTATTTATTTGTTTCTTTTGCTATAGGGTACGTGTGCTTGCCAGAGAGAGAGGGAAAGTGAGAAATGACCCCCCAGGGGAGATGGCCATGCTGCAGTCCTTTCTCCTCCATTCTGCTCTCAGGATTTGGGGCAAGCATGGACAGGCAAACCACTGGGGCCAGGACTCAAATTGGGGCAAGCATGGACAGGCAAACCACTGGGTCCAGGACTCAGTGGAGTCAGCTCTGCAGATCCAGCATCTTAACCACTTGTAGGGCCTCCTGCTGGCCCCACAGCTTGCATTTTTACATCGAGGCTCATAAAGATGCACCTCAGATGGGGAGTAGTGGGGGCAAAGAGGGAAAGGGGTCCTGGGCTCTCTGTTGAGGAGTTTGGGGAGCGACCATCACTGGGGAGAATCTCTCTTCCTTGAAATGTTGAACTTGAGGAGTTGGAATTTACATCTCAAGGCGTATCTCAGGATGCAAAGAGATCCTGGCGGATAAAAGAAGAGCAACAACAGGGTCAGGCAGTGCGGCACCAGTAAAATGTGACACCCTGTGAAGTTGACCCACATGGGAGGGTTCCAGGTTTGCACCCAGAGACCTCCCTATATTCTGGGTGGGTCTGGAGGTGGATCCCCGCATCAGGGCCCTTGTGGGGGACTAGCCTGTCTAGTGGCAAAAGGAGTCAGGGCCCACATGGCTGCCCTCAGTTCAAATCCTGACCCTGGTGGCTTGAAAAACATGTCGGACACACATGCATTCATGCTCCAAATCTCAACAAATCCCAGCACGATAGAGAAATGGGGAAGGGGTTGGAGCATGACCATGCGCCATTAGGGGGTGATTTCTTCCTCTCCTTTCTCTTTCCGTCTCTCTCTGGTGAGTGCACATGTCCTCTGGCAATTAAAAAATAATAATAATAAAGACCTTATTGGGGGTGTTGACTCTGTGTCTCTCTCACCCAAGGAAGAAAGAAATTTAAAGAATATTTATAGAGATTCTGGTGATCATAAGAAATAGCAAGCCTGGTGGTGGAAGTGATGGTGATTTTGTGGTTTCTAAGCTTCCTGACTGACCCTCTCTCTCATCCCCACCCTGTGCCCCTCTCTGGTGCCTTCTCATCTGTTCCCTGTAACCGAGTGTCCCCCCACCTCTCCCATGGAGCCATGCCAGAGCCCTAAGTCCTCTCTTTCCAGGCCTTCCTGTTTCCCTCTCCCATGCTGGGTTCCATATGCCCGAGGTAGGGAATGCCCTGGAAGCTCTTGGGTGCTATCCTTGTAAATATAAACTAAGAATGGACAAACTCACAGAAATACTAAGGCACTGAAGTAATCAAATTGGGATTCTTTTTTTTCATGACATACCCAGGCAGCATGACCACAGACATAAGCCTAATGAACTGGAATCCCAAATGCCTAGAGCCTAATACTGGGTCTTACCCCGCCATTGTAACAAATAATGCTAACTATATTCACTAGTATTTTTTAAAGATTTATTTCTTTTTAATTTTATTTATTATCATTATTCTTTCATTTTGACCATGTGGGGAAAGATTTTATCTACCATAGTAGTCCAGTGACCAGAAAAGTTCCTGGTATGTAGTACGTGCTCAATACATTTTTTTAAAAAGAATTATTTATTTATTTATTTATTTCAATTTGTTATTGTTAGTTTTGTTTGTTTGTTTGTTTGTTTGTTTGTTTGTTTGATGAGAGAGAGAGAGAGATAAAGAGAGAGAGAGAGGAAGGGAAAGTGAGAAAGCAAGCCACCAGGTCCGGGACTTGAACCGTGCATGGTTGGCCATGTGGGAATCCAGCACCCTTATCCACCACTCCACTTGCTGGCCCCCTCAATACATTTTCATACAGCTATAAAATACGGTTTCATAGATAAATATATTTGAACTAGGGTTTGTTTAAAATAGATATTCTGTGAATATTTTCACATGAGCTCCCTCTCCTGAATTCACTTATTCATCAAATGCTTAAGTATCTGTCAGTAACAGGCCTGCGGGAGGCGCCATGGAGGTGAAAAAGATGGGCACCTTATCTTGTTTTCACAGGGCTCAAAGTCTGGTGGGGAGAAGGCCCATACGCATTTGTAAACAAATTAGTAGAAATGACAATAAGGGATTGAGAAAAGGCCCATGAAAGAAATCAGCAGCTTTCTGACACAGGGAATGGGACAGGAGAGACCCGTCAAGTTACTCAAAGTGCTTATCACAGAGGGTCTTTCAGTGATGATTTTTAAAGTTATTTCTACTTACCATCATTATTATTTATTTAATTATTTTGGAGAGCTTTTTGCCATAGTGCACGTGTGCTCTCCAGAAAGACAGGAAAATGGAGAGAAAGTGAGATATCACCCCCCTCCTCCCCGGAGATAGCCATCCTACAATCCCTTCTCCTCCATTCTCCTCTTGGGGATTTTGGGCACACACGCACACGTGCCTGGTGTGAGTTTCAAGCCTCTGGGTCTGGGACTTGCACCATATCTGCTCATGTGAGAGTCTAGTGCCTTAACCATTATGCCACTTGCTGGCCCCTAATTTTTTTTTAAGAATTATTTTATTTAACTTGATTTATTTATGTTTATTTATTTTAATTTGCCGAGAGAGAGACAGAGAGAGGCTCTTTCCCACTATATGAGATGGCAGGTGAAAAAACTGTGAAGCAGGAGAGCAGGAGACTAAGGAGAAGAAACCTGAAGCCAAGAAGGCTGATGCCAGTGGCAAGGTTAAAAAGGGATCAGCAGTTGGCGTAATAGCCATGTCGCTGGACTCCATGTAGTCAACCACGGTTCGAGTCCTGGACCCAGTGGCATCCCATGTGTGCGTGCGTGTCCAAGATCCCGAGAGGAGAATGGAGGAGAAGAGATTGTGGCGTGGCCATCCCCCCAGGGGGTGATTTCTTGCTTTCTGTCTCTCTGTCTCTCTCTGTCTTTCTGGTGAGTGCATGAGCCCTATAGCAAAAACCTCTAAAAAAAATAAATAAAAGGTGACCCCCAAGGCTAAAAAGTCCAAGAAGGGGAAGCCCCATTGCAGTCGAAACCCTGTCCTAGTCCGGGGCATCGGCAGATACTCTCGGTCTGCCATGTATTCCAGGAAGGCCATGGACAAGAGGAAATACTCAGCCACTAATCCAGGATTGAAAAGAAAAAGAAGTTTCTTGCGACTGTCACAAAACCAGTTGTAGACAAGAATGGTGGTAACGCAGGTGATTAAACTGCGCAAAATGCCTAGGAATTATCCTACTGAGGATGTGCCTCGAAAGCTGTTGAGCCATGGCAAAAAATCCTTCAGTCAGCATGTGAGAAAGCTGCGAGCCAGCATCACTCCTGGGACCATCTGATCATCCTCACTGGACACCACAGAGGCAAGAGAGTGTTTTTCCTGAAGCAGCTGAGCAGGGGCTTGCTACTTGTAACTGGACCGCTGGTTCTCAATCGAGTTCTACTGTGTAGAACACACCAGAAATTTGTCATTGCCACCTCCACGAAAATTGATATTAGCAAAGTAAAAGTCCCAAAGCACCTTACCGATGCTTACTTCAAGAGAAAGAAACTGCGGAAGCCCAGACACCAGGAAGGTGAGATCTTCGACACAGAGAAGGAGAAATACAAGACTTCAGAGCAGTGCAAGACTGATCAGAAAGCTGTGGACTCGCACATAGAAAGAGAGAGAGGAAAAGTGAGAAAGCAAGCCACCAGGTCCAGGACTCAAACTGCAGTTGGCCATGTAGGAGTTCAGTGCCCTTAACTACCACGGCACCTGCCGGTCCCTCATTATTATTTTTTAAATTTGCTATAGAACATGTGTGCTCCCGAGAGAGAGAGAGAGAGAGAGAACGAGAGAAAGTGAGAAAGCAAGTCACAAGGTCTGGGACTTGAACTGCGGTTAGCTACGTGGAAACCCAGTGCCTTAACCACCGTGCCACCTGCTGCTGGCCCCTTGGTGATTTTTTTTTTGGGGGGGGGAGAAATCTTTGCTATAGGGTACATATGCTCAAAGAGAGACTGAAAGATAAAAAAGCGAGAAATCACCCCCGGGGGGGATGGCTACATCGCAATCCCCTCTCCTCCATTCTCCTGTTGAGACCTTGGACATGCACATACCCCGCAACCCACTTGAGTTTAAGCTGCTGTGTCTGGGACTCAAACCATGGTCGACTACATGGGAGTCCAGTGATGTAGCCATTACGCCATCTGCTGGTACCCCTTGGTGATGATTTTTAAAATTTTACTTATTCTTTCCTGAGAGAGAAACAACCCCAATGGGATCCTCCCGTCACGATCCTCCCTCATCCTCAGCCAGTTTCACGGCACGCAGGCACCCAGAGAGTAAAGAGAGGCCTTGGGACATGAACCAGGGTCATTCCAATGTGGCTTCAGCATCACAGCACTTTCTATTACCTCTGTGCCACCACAACTGGCCTTGATGACGATATTTAAGCCAACAAAACGTGAAGACAAGAAGGCTTGATGCATTCAGAGGAAAACTCCATTCTGCAGCTGTCTGGGACAGGTGAGTGTGCTACAAACTTAGGCCTTGAGGAGAAGGGGGAAGAAATTCTGAGTCCAAACCTTGGGTTCCCTCCCCACTCAACTAATTAGCTGTACAGTCTTAAAAAGATCACATGAACTGAGTTTCTCCTTCTTGAAAATGGAGGTGAGGCTGCCTCACTCACAGGTGTGGGCTTTATGAGTTAACCTACTCGAAAGTGTCCAAAGGCAGGATGACAGGTGGCGGTGTTGCGGGCAAACGCAGACATGCCATTAGGCCTGTATCACTGGGTTCAATTTCCACTGGCCAGAGTATCCTGAAATGAGAGCTGGCCCCCTGGTGTACTTAGATCAAAGGACCCAAAACATTGCAAAGCCTGATGCCGCTTGTGCTGCCAGGCCTCTGTCTTGCTTCAGGTTGTGCCTCTCTGTTGAGCGTCTGAAGAGGTATTTCCAGCGCCTTGGACCCCTTTCCCAAGTGGTGTGAGAGGAATGGGAGAGCCCCTTCTCCCTAGGACTGTCCTTGCTTCTAGAACCTCTTCCTGGCCATGGGACCTACCAGGAGTCAAGAGACCAAAGTGCACTTCGCCTGTGTTTTGCGCTGGCCCAGGACAGCCTGCCCACGCTGGCGCAAACCAAAGGCACAGGCGGGAGAGGAGGCAGGAAGCAGGAAGAGCCAGGACCTGGGGCCACCTGGGGATGCAGAGAGCTGCGGGCCTTAAGGACGGGACCCAGCCCAGGAGAGAGGAGGGCGGTCGAGGGAAGGAGAGTTGGGTGGCGGCGCAGGGCGGAGCGAGGGCGGGAAGGGCGAGCAGCGAGAGCGGCTGGGGGTAGGGGCCACGAGGAAGGCGAGCCACGCACCAAGGGGGACCGAGGCAGCGTGGGCGGCGGCCGGAGGGCAGCGGGGAGGGCAGCGGGGCCGCGCGGCGCGGAGGCGGGGCGG
>NW_006204027.1:1017073-1029288 GCF_000334495.1 Tupaia belangeri chinensis | reverse complement strand
GCCGAGGAGCCGTCGGGTCTGCGGGTACGGAGCGGGCAGGCGCGGGGTGAGCCGGGTGGGGACGGGTGGGGGAATCCAACTCAACTCCGCGGGGCGGCTGGGAACTTCGTGACCCTCGCGGGGGAGGGGGCCGGGCAGGAAAAGTTTGTCCCGGCCGGAACTGACCAGAGGGCCGGTGCTGAGTCGGTGGGCGCGGGGCTGAAGTTCTGGGTCAATTTGGAGGGTGATGAGGATTGGGGTGACTGGTGGGCTGAGATTCCTCTGGGAGGGGGAAGGAGTGGCATATCGGCCTTGGACTCGAGCTCCCATCGCCCGTGGGTGGCGGGTGTTCTTCTGGAGCCAATCTGAGCCTAGGGGCTGGGGGCGCGCTGAGAGCACCGGTCCAGCCTGGGCCTGAGGTTCCCTGGAAGGAGGAGGCTCGGCGCTGATGTCCCGCCCGGCCCAGGTTCTGTGATACACTCAGACTCGGGCTCTGGAGCAGTCAGTGCATGACAGAACTTGGGCCCGGAAGGACCTTCTGCACCCATCGGGCACTGCGCCCACCAGGGGCCTGCAGTGGAACATCTACCTGGGAGTGGAGCATGCACCGGAGTTGGCCCAAGTGGCACGGAGTTGGGCCGGATCCAGCATAGACCTTTGAGACTGGGGTGACTGGAGCCTGAGGATGTACTCCTAGCACCAGCAGGTCCCATAGAGTCATGGCAGGACGTCCACCTTGAGTTAGGGCCCAACGGAGCTCTCCTCCGGTGTCAGTTGCAGGAGCCCTCCCTCTACACCATCAAGGCTGTTTTCATCCTAGATAATGACGGGAACCGGCTGCTGGCCAAGGTAAACACCCTGCCTTCCCTGAGGGACCCTAAAGACAGTGCTGTGGTCCCCCAAACAGGTCCCCACCCAGGTGACTCTCTTATCTCAAGAGAGATTCCACTTTGATCTCTGCCTCCTGCCCCAGAGGTCATTCTGTCCAACCTCCTGCCTTGTCAAGCCACTGGTCCCTAATGGGTGGACGTCTCCTTTGTCTCTATTCATATCCCCTGAAATGTCTTACCATGCCAGTTGGACCATGGGAAGCGGCTGCCCAAAGGTCTGTGTTGAGCCTGGGACCCAGGACTCCTAGTCCTCAAAGTCTAAACAAGCTACCTCCGCTTGGTTCTAAGGAGTCTACAGATTTGGAACCAGATGGGATGTTAGAGACCATATCATCTGAGTCTTTGTTTCGCAGATGAAGAAAATGGGGAATAGAGAAGTTGAGGTGCCTAAGCTCCCATGTATATCATAGCAGAGATCCAAACTCGGGCTTTTCGATGAGGCTTGGTGTGGTTTCCATTCCCATTCAGCTATCCAGTATGCATTCTAGTGAGCATGCCCTGAGTAAGCGAAGCTAGGACAACCCTAAAGTAAACTTCTACCACCGAGTTAACTGCAGTGGAGCGATAGCATCTCAGTTAGCTGTGAGATACATGATGGGCTTTTCATTTGGGGGTGAAACGTTTTTGTCTTCACGACATTCAAATGAGCACGCTCACTGCAGCGGCAGCCAGCAGGGAGATTCTCGTTGCCTGCACAGCGAGTCCTAAGTGGCAAGATCCACGTCCAGAGCATTGAAAGCTGACCCACCACATCTCACCCCGGCAGATGGTCAGAGGTGGATGTGCAATCCCAGAGCGTCCCGGGCCTCCCCCAGCCAGGCACACCCATGTTACAGATGAATAAACGGAGTCAGAGAGAGAGGCTCCACTAAACCAAACAAAAAGCATTGATTTCATTTTGAATTAGGCAGGAGGAACTTTTCCTTAGATGTTTATCTCCTCCATAACGCTGTCTGAAGTCAGACTGTCCATGGTGTGGAATCCCTTCTGGCCCTGTTGGGGAAGTTACCTGATGCCATGGCCCGGTGACATAATGGGGATGATAAAGTAGCTGCTGTTAAGTTTGTGTTGTCTTTAGGAAGGACTCCTGGCCTTGTGGTCTGTCCTGTAGACTCCCACGGATGGCTATGGAAGTGGTGTGGCCTAGTGACCCCCAGCCTTAGCACCCTACCCATCTGCTCAATGTACAAGAGCCTCCAAGAAGCCAGGAGGGACTCCATAGTAGGCCTCCATTTTCCTCTACTTATTCTGACTTTCTTTGCTTAGAACTAACTTTTGGGGAAAATAGACAGGCCTAGAGAGCCCCCTTTAGGGGAGACCGGGCACAGCAGCAGGGTCCTGTCCAGCCAGCACCCACTGCTCCCCACCACCTACGCCGGGAGCAGCCAGGCCCTGTGGAACGGCTCTCGCCCCTTTTCCCCTTTGTCACAGTATTATGATGGCACGTTCCCCTCCATGAAGGAGCAGATGGTCTTCGAGAAAAATGTCTTCAACAAGACCAGCCGGACTGAGAGTAAGCAAGCATCCACCACCGTCTCCTCCAGAACTCAGAGGCACCTGTCGCCTTCATCTGGACGCATCTGTCCCCATTGGCCTTCCACATCCATGGCCATGCCCTTTTTTTCGGAGGCGATTTTCTCTCTCCTTCCCAACTGTTCTCCACTCCTCATGACTCTCACCCCCACCCCCAACCTCCTTAGGCCTCTCTCTCAGCCAGGAGCCCAGCTGGGGTTTGTGGTTACCCCACCACCCTGATCTGACCCCAAGGCTCTCACTGTGTATGGTGGGAGGGTGGGCAGGAGGTTGACCGGGTTGACAACCTGGTCTGCTGACCCCTAAGAGAGGCAATCTCCAGAAACAGGGTGGCAGCTTGGGGAGGACACAGCAGCACAGTGGTCATGTCCCAAATGCTCGTCCTTAGAAAAAGAAGGAGGGAACAGGGAGAGGCACAGAGCAGGAGGCGGGAGGAGGGGTCAGGTGGGTCAAGGCCGTGTGGCCAGTCTGACAGCCCATCCCCTTGCAGGTGAGATTGCGTTTTTCGGGGGCATGACCATCGTCTACAAAAGCAGCATTGACCTCTTCCTATACGTGGTGGGCTCATCCCATGAAAATGAGGTGAATTCAGGAGACAGGTCTGTCCGGGGGGGGCATGGCTGGGAGTCTGGGGTAGAGCCTGGATCTGGAAGCTCACCATTGGTACCCTCTTTCTAGTCTTGGGGGGCCTTTGAAGTGCACCAAAAATAGTTCTTCCTGAAATAATGCGTATCCGCTAAGCCTCTTGGGTTTGTGGGGAGCCAAAAATGAAGTAATCATCACTCCCTCTGCAGGGGTGCCTTTGTTTGTCTCTTTTTCTTTTTAGAGATATTTTTGCTATAGGGCATGTGTGCTTGCCAGAGAGACAGAGAGAAAGAAAATGAGAGAGAAAGTGAGAAATCACCACCCCCACCCCACCCACCGGGGCAATGGCCATGCCAAATCCCTTCTCCTCCGTTCTCCTCTTGGGATTTTGGGCACATATGCACATGCATCCGGTGTGAGTTTCAAGCTTCTGGAGCCAGGATTCAAACTGCAGTCAGCCATGTGGGAGTCCAGCAACGTAACCTTTACTCCATCTGCCGGTCCCTTTTTTTTTTTTTTTTAAGGTTTTTGCCATAGGGTGCAAGGGCTAACCCTAACTCTAACTCTGCATCCCCCAGGGAGCTCTCCAGAGCTTCCCCGACACCAGGCAGTTCCCTCTGAGGGCAAACCATAGTCAGCCTCCCGCCCTGTCTCTGTGAAGGGGACAACTGCCCACTGCTGACCACACAGGTGGGCTCCGAGGCCCCTTTGGGCCTTCTCAACTTCAAGCCCTTTTGCTTTCCTCTCCCACCCCACCCCTCCACAGCTGATGCTCATGTCTGTGCTCACCTGCCTGTTTGAGTCTCTGAACCACATGTTAAGGTGAGTGAAGGGCTCTGCCTCCCAGCTCCCCTCACCCAGGCCTTGACAGGGCACAGAGGCAGGCCCTTCCTTCCCGCTTTTCTCCTGGAGTCCTCGGAAAAGTGAGAGAATCCAAGAATGAATGTCCACTGTCAATTTACGCAGTAGGGCTGTAGTGCAGGGGTGGAAGGTGGGCCTGAGGCAGCAGACCTGGAAGGCTCTGCCCCCTGCATGCTCCTTCCCATCCTTGTTGGGGGCTGGGCTTAGGAGGTGAGGGAGTGAGGCTTTGCAGAAAGAGAGGCAGGGACCACCCAGTTTCCCCTGGCCATGAGGAGGCTCAGGAGCACACGTCTGCCTTCAGGAAGAATGTCGAGAAGCGCTGGTTGCTGGAGAACATGGACGGAGCCTTCTTGGTGCTGGATGAAATCGTGGATGGCGGGTGAGGAAGAGATGGAGAGAAGAGGGGGCGGCAGGGACACCCACAGAGAGAGAGGGGTTCCCTGAGGGTCACCAACTCCGAATGGCCTGTGGCACATGGCTGGGCTCTCCAGCCAACTCCTCCCTCCCTTCCCCAGCCTGTCCCCAGTGGTCCCATCGCCCCACCCCTTACTCACACTCCCTTATGAGGATGGAGGTCGATTTCCACGTTAGACAAAGAGGAGAGTAACCCGATGTAAAACTGTGGCCGACAGTTGGATTGGCAGGCTTGGGGAAAGCTAGTCTGAGCTCCGTGCCGGGGGAACTACCGGCATAGACGCTGGCCCCTGTCTAGAAGGACTTCGGACAGAGCCCGCCTTCCCCACCTCCCACTCTGAGAGCCCATGCGCACTTACTTTCCCTAGCTTTAGAGTGGGGGTGACAGGGGCACCACCTCATAGGATTGTGGAGACTCGGTGAGATGATGCACGTGAAGCTCAGGGTTCTCATTCCGCCAGTGTTATCGCCTGTTGGAATGCTGGCACATTCCCAGAAAGCTGGGGGCCCTCGTGGGGAAAGATGGTTAGCAGACTTCCATGAAGAATACTACTCGGAGAAGAAGTTCTGCTCTTGGACAAAGGATAATAGCATCTTCTCGAGCACCTTAGCAACATCTACGTGCACGCCTCTAACATTACACCCATGTTATAGATGAGGAAGGAGAGGCTCAGAGATTCAAGTGGCTTCCTCAAGATCACACAGCAAAGGAGTGGCAGGGCCAAGATCTCAAACCATGCGCCTGGTTCCAGAGACTGCGCTCTTTCCATGGCCCTGTGCCATACTGCCTGCAGATGGGGGTTCCGAAAGATAGGGTGCTGCCTCCCTTCCTCTAGAGCTATTTTTTAATTTTATTACTTCTATTACTTCTATAAGTAGCAGAGAGAGATGGCCTCCAAAAGAGTCTTTTTTTTTTTTTTTTTTTTTTTTTTTTTTTTTTTTGCTATAGGGCATGTGCACTCGCCAGACAGACAGAGACAGAGAGACAGAAAGCGAGAAATCACCCCCCAGGGGGGATGGCCACACCGCAATCCCTTCTCCTCCGTTCTCCTCTTGGGATCTTGGGCACACACGCACACGCCTTAGCCAGCTCCAGTCATGGGTACATGCGTGCTTGGCATACTCAGGAAGGTCTCTGGACACGAACCTGGAACCTTCCCACATGGATCAGCCTCGCAGATCATCACATTTTACTACAGTAGCACCATCTGTGCCCCCTATTATTGTTAACTGCCTGCTACTGCGAGTCTTGTGGGGGTATGACCAGGCTTGCAGAGCCAGATTTCCAAGAGCTCCAAGCTTGTGAGTCTTTGCATTTCATAATCTGACCATCCTAGGCTGCTGCTCTCACCCAATTTGAAAACCTTGGCCCTGTGGTGAACAAGTGTGTGGGCCATCAGGTTTGTGGTGTAGACGATGAGAGCTGAGAGCCCTTGGTGGTGAGGAGAGTTCTGACTTGAGGACTATTTGATGGGAAGGTGCCTGGAAGGGAGACATTGCAGGATGCATTGAAGAGAGGGAAGAGGCTGAGCAGGGGAGGAGGCAGAGGAGAGAATCATGTCACCAGTGTTCCTCCTGGTTTTCTCCCACCCTGTAGCGTGATTCTGGAGAGTGACCCCCAGCAAGTGATCCAGAAAGTGAATTTTAGGGTAAGAGTTCCTGCATCCCCTCCCTCTCCATGTCCTGCAGGCTGTTCCTCCCATCCTTCCCCCTGCCTGCCCTCCTCCCTGGGCATGAGGCTACCAGTGCCCAGGTGTGGAAGCCCAGGGTCCTCTGGGTTGCTGCATTTATTAGGGGTTGGGGACATTGGTTAGTAAAGAGATCTGCCTCTCCTCTCCCCCTTAGGATCACAGTCCCTCACCATCTTCCTGCAGGAGGTATAGACTGGGGAAGTCAATAAATCCTCAAAGGCCTTGGCCTTGAACCCCTGGGGTCGGGGATGGATAGGCTCTCCCTGCCTGGTCTTGCTCCCCTCTTACTCCCCTTGATCCACACCTTCCATGTACCAGAGAAGGGTCCCAGGGTTCCGGGCATCCTGGGGATAAGCTGCAGGACTTCAGCTAACCAGTGATACAGGTGCACTTCTGGATCATCCTAACCACTGCACCACCTCACCCACCCCCAGGCCCCTTTCCTTCATCTCTTGGACCCTGGCCTGACCCCTCCCTTTGACTCTGCTTCCCCACAGGCAGACGACAGCAGCTTGACTGAACAGAGTGTAGCCCAGGTAGGGCCCCTGCCCCTGCCCTGGTCAGAAATGGGCTACAGAGATGAGGAGAGCAGAGCCCCCTGGGGGGACCCAGCGACACTGCCAAGGCAGAGAAGTCAGGGGTGGGGAGGGATGAGGCTGTGACAGTCTCTTGGAGGGTGTCACTGTGGCTTCCCAGCTCCAGTGGGGGAGCTGGGTGCTAATATAACAGATGGAAGAACTCCCTCCTCTCCTGGCTCAATTTAGTTGGCTCAAACCTGGGATGAGCTGCCCACCTGGTGATGGCCAGGTCCCTTGTTCCCCAGAGCAATCTGAGGACCCAGTCCCCTGATGCTTCCCTTAACCTGGAAAGGATTCCAAATCAGTTCCCCCACCTTTCCCATTTAGAGTCCATGCTGGGATTGTTGTCTCTCTCTGTGTGTGTGTGTGTGTGTGTGTGTTTTAGACAGGATTTCATTATGATGTTTGGGCTGGCCTCAGGCTCGCCATCCTGCCTCCGCCTCCTGAGCAGCAGGGACTACAGGCCCTCTGCTCTGTGCCTGGCTGCACTGGGCTTGTTAAGGCACTGTTAACTCATGATAGGGTGCAACTTTCCCACTCATCGCTTGCCACCTGGCCCCTGAGTGACCTGGCTGTGGGCAAGCACGTCCTGCCACACCCCTGCATGATCCTAGGTCCTGCCTGGGGATGCACAGACTCCCGGATTGGTGGCCTGGTGGGTTCTGCAGCCGCACCAACTTCCCGCTCGTCATTGACCGTCTTGACCTCTGCTCTGTCTGCCCACAGGTTTCTCTGCTCAGACTAACCCTGCGTTTATGGTGGAGCTCCCTGCCCTGGCACTAACTGCCGCCTGCTGTGGGCTTCCTGCCGAGATGGGCCTGTGCCATCCTGGGTCAAGGCCCATGTGTGGTGCCCACCTCCCTGCTTTGCCACTGGCACTCACCCCGCCTTGCCCTCCCTGCTGGTCCCTCTGCCTCCCCAGCTACTGGAATGAAAACAGCTGCCAGCAGTTTTTAGGGTGTAAAGGGGTTAGGAGTGATGAGCTGAGCAGACAAGAACACAGGCTCATGGGAGTCACCCCGCGGTACACGGTCCACCCACCACCTAAAGCTGGTGACCCTAGGGCAAGTTACTCCACCTCTCCAGACCTCACATAATCAGGACCCTCCTAGAGTTATGAGAATTAGATAAGCCAACACATGGAAAATTCTTAGCATAGTTCCTAGCAAATCATACATGCTCTATAAACAACCACACTATTCTTCCAAAGGGGGAAGGAATAAAGGCATAACATTTCTGATGGAATTCTTGAGTCAAAACCAAGGAAACTGCAGATAAGAATGAGAGAGAGAAAAATGGGAGATAGTTATGGATAGATTCCAGCTAGAAGAGGTAGGGGAACCTCAGGTCAAGCTGTCCCTAAGAGAGGAGGGATGGACGGACCTACACAGCGTGGGCCAGACCTTCTTTAGAAGGAAAAGAGGCTCGCTGACTAGGATGACCAGCACTGAATGGTTCATAAGCCCCATTTGGAAGTTACATATTGAAACAAACGGCTGGGGATTCCTGGCTGGCTGCTCCCTCTCCCAACCAATTTCTCCAATCCTGGCAATAACCGCAAGACTCCAGGGGGCAAGAGAGACCCCTCTGCGGCCCCAGGTCCCTCCCAGAACTGGCTCCCGAGGTCTCTGGCTGGGCCATCTGAGAAGCACAGCTAGGGTCCCCCCACGTCGGCACTGTGTGTGCTGAGATTTGCGTCCACACCTGACTGAAACTGTTTGCTCAGCAGCACGTGGGAATGCACACATCTGGGAACAGGTGTCTTGTGGCAGGGTCTGGCTGGCCACCTTTTGCCAGCTGTGCCACATCAGCAGCAGTCAGGGTGGGGCATTGAGGACACACTGCCAGTCAAAACCAGAGCGAGAGCTTTGCTGAGGCATCAAGTGTCAAGCCGGGGCGCAGCCCCTGCCTGGACGTGGCACTGTGGGAGGGAACTCACATGGCATGGCATCGGGGACACCAGACTGCTGCCACACCCACAGCTGCAGATGCAGGAACCAGAGGACCTGGCAGGCTTGGGTCTGGAAGTAGGAGCCAGCTGCAGCCAGTTCTGCCTGCCCTGTCCTTACACTCTAGATGGCCAGCAGAGAAGAGCTGCTGCCATCTAGCGACTGGGGGTTGCAGAGGTGCTGGGTAGACCTCCCCGTCACTGCATGGAAAGGCATTTGACATTCCCCCTAACTCTTTCTCTCAAACCCTGCCCCCACCAGGTTCTCCAGTCTGCCAAGGAACAAATTAAATGGTCACTACTGAAATGAAAGCTGTGGATCGAGGGCTGCCTGCTCCCTCTCCTGACCATTTCTCCGATTCTGGCAACAGTCCAAAGGCCCCAGGGGGCAAGAGAGACCCCTTTGCATTCCCAGACCCCTCCCAGAACTGACTCTCAAGATCTCTAGCTCAGATTGGGAGACACTAAGGTCTGCCTTAAGGCCTGAGTCATTACCCCTTCTCCCCTATCCTGGCATGTCCCTTGGGCCACGGAAACTGCTGAGCTGCCTTAAGCCAGACCTTACGTGTGCCAGCCCCAAGTCCTAATAAATGTGCTTTTGTCTCTTGCCAAGGGTCTTCTTTCTTGGTCTAAGAAGCATGTGTGTGTGTGTGTGTGTGTGTGTGTGTGTATAAGGGTTTCTGCACTTCCTGTAGCTCCTTTTCGGGATATCTGGTATAGGCCTGACATATCCCTACAGTACTGTGATTAGGGAGAAGCATAACGAGGGTCTGATGCTGCGACCAGGGCCCCCCATGTGGTGGGGAGGCTAGGTATGGCTTTGTGACACAATACAAGACTAAAAGTGAGGGTTTAGCAGGTGGTGTGGTGGTTAAGGCACAGGACTCCCACATGGTCGTCCACTGTTTGGGTCCTGGATCCAGCTGTTTGAAACTCATGCCAGATGGGACCAGGAGATGGCATAATGGTTACAATGTTGGACTCCCATGTAGTCTAACAAGGTTTGAGTCCCTGACCAGGTGGTTTAAAACTCATGCTGAGCACAGGTGTGTGTGCTCCCAAAATCCCAAGAGGAAAATGGAGGAGAAGGGATTGCATCATGGCCATCCCTCCTAGGGGGTGATTTCTGGCTTTCTGTTTCTGTCTCTCCAGTGAGAACATGCATCCTATAGCAAAAATCTCCTAAAAAAAAAAATAGAAAAGAAAAAGGAATTCACACCAGGAGTGTGTGCCCAAAATCCTGAGAGGAGAATGGAGGGGGAA
The DNA here is from genome assembly GCF_000334495.1 of Tupaia belangeri chinensis. Taxonomy (NCBI): domain Eukaryota; kingdom Metazoa; phylum Chordata; class Mammalia; order Scandentia; family Tupaiidae; genus Tupaia; species Tupaia belangeri. Next base: position 1,019,546 of record NW_006204027.1, on the reverse strand, counting down.
GGGATTGTGGCAGTGACCAACCCCCCTGGGGGCAGGGGGTGATTTATCACTTTTCCTCTCTCTGTCTCTCTCTGTCTCTCTCTCTCTCTGGCGATCACAATCACACAAGCCCTATGGCAAAAAAAAAAAAAATCTTTAAAAAAGAAAAAAAAGATGGTATCCCTATTTTATGTATGCAGTACATAGACGGTGACTCCGCCAGGAATTCCTCGTGTCATTTTTTCCATTCCCAGCCTCCAAAAGGGAAGGGAGTCAGGCTTCCTCTGGACAAATTGAGGAATGGCCTGGCTGTTTTTCTTGGCATGCCCGGGAGAGCAGAATTCCCATCTTGGCACATTCCTTGGGCATGAGAGCGCTGCAGGCATGCCTTGGCTCGGCTCGGATGCAGGGGGCGAGGAAGTATCGGCCAGCCCCACCTTGCGTGCGTGCAGAACACCCACCTAGGGCGCTCCAGAGGGTGTGATGAATGGCAGGCCGGGAGGGAGAGCCCAAGGGAGGTTCCAGGGGCAGATGCGCAGGAAGGAGATGTATAGCTTTTCTGGGCGACATGACTTCGCTCTTCGTCACCGTCCCAGAGCCTCCAGCCTCTCTTTCTCTAAGAGTACACCTTCCGTGTTCTGGACATATGTCCCGGAGCCTGTCTGCCACTGGCTTCCCGGGACAGCTCATTCGCCGGAATCCCTAGCGCACAACACCGTTCACTCAAGCCCTTCCCTGACCCCGCCCCTCGCGGGCGACAGGCGCAGTGAGAAGCCCCGCCCCAAGACAGCATCTGCGATCCTATAGCGCCACCTGGAGAGAAAACAAGAAACTCCCTAGCGCCAGGTCGGCTCCCCGGACTAACTCCGCCTCCCGTGTGGAACCGACCTCGGTTCCTAAAGGCTCCTAGTTCTGCACCACCAGCCGCAGGGCGTTGCCCTAGCAACAAGCAGGCTTGCCCGCCCAGATTGCTCCTCCGTCTGCCAGGGCACAGACATTTTGGACTGCCGCTGCTGTAAGAAAGTGGAGAACTCTGAGTGTTAATAGGGTCTATCGCTGCTTTATCAGCGATAATATATAGTAGCCTACATTATAAAACGCTTTAAGATTGGACATTGATTTATCTTTAAGAACAGGGTCTTGCTATATTGCCAAGGTTGGCTTCGAACTCAGGGTCCTCCTGCCTCTGCTTCCTGGCAGCTGGAACTAGTGGCGCGCCACTGCGCCCAGTTTAAAATTGGATATTCATAATGACCTTGACATCTTCTGTAGTTAGAGTAAATGACAAAGATATGTAAGTATAAACATGGTAAACGCTATGTATGTAACCCGTTCCAGTAAATAATGAAAAAAAAAAAGAAAGAAAGAAAGAAAGAAAGAAAGATCCCGAGGCGGGGGGTGTGCCCGTTAAACACCGTGGAGTTCAGGAACCAGTGTGGCGACGGAAACGGAGAAATTCTCCGGAGACACTTCAGCAAATATGCGGCCGCACCCAGCGCTTGGCTCCATCCACTCCTCCTACGCGACCGCAAAGCTGGAGGGGGCAAATTTGCTTCCTAGCAACCCGGCTGCGCTCGCTAGAGCCCTGTAGTTCTAATTGTGCAGGGACGGGAAAGGGAAGGACCGGCAGGAGCCTGGCGCTTTACAAAAACAAATACTCTTCCCCATTTTATGGAGGGAAAGACTGAGGCTCAGAACGTTTCAAGTGCTTGCAGCAGTTCCCGCAAAGCCGAGCTGGGGGCGGTGGGGGACAGGTGGTTTTTCCGCGTCCCCTGCCCTAGGGTCGTCCGACTCCCTCACTTGCACAGGGACTGTATTAGCGTAAAAGGAATGAGCGGGGGTGGGAGCGTGTGGCAATGCAGAAAAATGATCCGAAAAGTGTCCTCACTCCCTATGGCAATAGGACTTTGGAAAGGGGCGTCTACCGTACGAACCACCTACGCCTGGAGCCGGGAGGACAGTGCAGAGGGAGCTGCGCAGAACCGCAAGAAGACCTGGGGAGGGCCTGGCCTTCTGGGAGCTAGAGGGCCGCCGGCCGTTGTGTCCCCAGCCCCATCTCGGCGCCGCAGCCCAGCGGAGCCACCAAGACCGCGGGCCTGGCCGGCCGCCCAGAGCTCTGCCTGCCGGCTCCGGCTTCCCCCAGACGGACTCATTAGCGCTGCCACCAGCCGGAGCCGGCGGGCGCGGAGGAGAGCTCCGATGACTGAGTTTCGGGAAGGCGGCCGGCGGTTGCGGGCGGGAGCGGCCGCTTGGACCTGCCTTCTCGTCTGCTCCCATCCCCAGGGCTCCTGACCATCTTCTGCATCCTTCCTCCCTTGCCAGGGCGACCCAGTGAGCCTAAGTGAATTCGGGGAAGGGGACCTTAGGGCGGCCCCTTCCCTCCAGCTGAATTAGCCCCAGCGTACATCAGAAACCGAGACCCCCAGGATCTTGGTCCTAGGCAGAGGTGCGCACGGAAACTCTCGTCAGCAGGTTCTGACACGAGAGGGAAAGA
>NW_006204027.1:1014042-1016912 GCF_000334495.1 Tupaia belangeri chinensis | reverse complement strand
GGTCGCGCGCTCTCCTTCTCCGCGCGCCCCCTGCCTTCAGGCCATTGGCTTGCGGGAAGGCAGAGCTTGTCTGATTGGCTCGCGTCCGGACAGTGATGGATGGCGCCCGCTGACCCGGGGTGGCGGGGGTCCTTGCAGAGCCACGCGCAGAGCGTTGGCTTGGGCGGGGCCAGCTGGGCCTGGGACTGGAGCACGGAATGAGCAGGAGACCTCCTGAGGCTCAAACTTTCTGTGCCCTCAATGCTACTATCTGAGAAAAAACGTTGCCCTCCATCCCAGGAGATGCCCTTTAACTCTGGAACCCAAGGCAGGCTAGTTGAATAATTTACCCAAAGCAGGTTAGGCACACGCCTCAGCCTCCTTTCCTTCCAACCTGAGTCTGTTCATTCAACAATATTGATTGATTGATTGATTCATTCACTTAGTTAAGTGGGGCCAGCCGGTGCATGGTGGTTAAGGTGGCTGAATCTCACAAAAATGATTGCATGATTCCAATCCTGGACTTGAGAAACATGGTGTGTGTGTGTGTGTGTGTGTGCGCGCGCGTATGTGTGTGTGTAAGAGTGCATGGGCCCAAAATCCAAGAGAAGGGAGAAATGGAGAAGAGGTTGCCATGTGACCATTCCCCATGAGGCAGGGGCACTCACTCTCTCTCTCTCTCCTCTCTCCTGCGAGCCCATGGGCCCTATAGCAATTTTTAAAACCACCTTTTTAAAAAATAATTATTTATTTAACTTTATTTGTTCTTAATTATTATTTGTTTAATTTGACCAGAAGAAAGAAAGGGAAAGGGAGAAAGCAAGTTGCCAGGCTCAGGACTCGAACTGTGGTCAGCCATGTAGGAGTCCAGAGACTCAACCACTGTGTCACCTGCTGGCCCCAGCAATCTTTTTAAATGAGAGTAAGACATTTGTAGACTTTATACTGTATGTACAGATGAATGGCGTCCCTCAAAATAAACTCATCGGTAAGAGAAACAGTATTGGTTTTTAAAAAGCAACAGTTGATTTAAAAAAGAAATAGTAAAACAAACATTTGGATTTTTTTTTTTTTCTGTAGGACACATACACTTGCTGGAGAGAGACAGAGAGAGAGAGAGGAAACGTGAGAAAGCACCCTGGTGGGGGGATGACCAGGCTGCAATTCCTTCTCTAGTTTCCTCTGGAGATTTTGGGCCCAGTTCCCTCCGCCTGGGCTGTCCATCCTGTGAGATCCAGCTGCATTTTTTTCTTAGAGAGGTTTTTGTTATAGGGCGCGAGCGCTCGCCAGAGAGACAGAGACAGAGAGACAGAAAGTGAGAAATCACCCCCCACCCAGGGGAATGGCCACACTGCAATCTCTCCTCTCATTCACCTCTTGGGATTTGGGGCATGCACAAACACATGCCCAGCATGAGTTTAAGCCACTGGGTCCGGGACTTGAGCCACAGTTGACTACATGGGAGTCCAGCAACATAGCCATTACGCCAACTGCTGGTCCGGGGATCTAGCCACTTTAACCACTGCCATGTGACTGGCCCTGCAACAGATTCTTTGAAAAGACATTTACAAACTGGCTGCTCTGAGCCAAGCACCTTGCAGGGTGTTGTGGGAGCTTTTGAAATGAAATAGAAGACACAGGCCCTGACTCAAGGAAATTCCAGTTTGGTTGGAAACGAAGTCCTGAGTGCAGATAAAGAAGTTATAAACATAACAGATGGGGTGTGTGGAGACTGGAGGTTTGTCCCTGGACTGGTCGCAACTGGATCCCCATGGGAGGTGAATGCCATGCTGAAGGATAACTGCTGTATACCTTTAGAAATGCTATTGTCTCCTGGGACTGGCAGGTGGCATAATGGTTATGTTGCTAGACTCCAACGTAGTTGACTGAGGTTCAAGTCCCAGACTCAGTGACTTAAACCATGCTGGGCATGTGTGCTCAAGATCCCAAGAGGAGAATGGAGAAGGAGGGATTGCAGAATTTTCTTGCCTTCTGTCTCTCTGTCTCTCTGGTGAGTGCAGGAAAAGTGCACTATAGCAAAAATGTCTCTCTAAAGAAAAAAAAAGAAAAAATATATTATCGGGGTTTTTTTTAAACGTGAATTAAATTTCTCCAAAAGGGGAATTTTATTGATTACTTTATTCCTTCACAAAAAGACCAACTGTAATCAAATGGGGTGAACATTCACCTCAAGATTTTGTTGTCTTCATAATAGAAAAGATGAGGCTTAGAACTGGATCCCTTGACCCTTTCTCTTATCTCCTGCCAGTTCATAATGCTTACATCTCTAATAGCCAGCGTCCTCTTAGATCTGCAGCTGGGCTCAACACGTTCAAGCCTCAGCTCAATCTTCTTTGTAGTTTTTTGTCCCGAGAACTAGCCCTCGTTTGCCCACCACAGCCACTCTGCTTCCTGTCGCAACACCACCTTCCCTGAGCGTACAGAGAATCCTTGCCCTTTTTGCACCGTGTCACTTTATAAGGTTGGTGCTTGCCACACTTCTTACAGAAGGTCCAGTGGGTTTTAGGCACACTCACCATGCTGTGGGCCTGCTATCTGCACAGAGAATAATAGTATTGTTTTCAAAACAACAGTAGGTACTGTAAGAAAGTAGATCCTGGTTTTTTGGTTTTTGGGGGTTTTTTGGAGAGGTTTTTGCTATAGGGCGCATATGCTCCCCAGAAAGACAGAGAGAGAAAGCAAGAAATCACCCCCCAGGAGGGGATGGCCACGCCGCAAACCCTTCTACTCCACTCTCCTCTCGGGATCTTGGGCACGCACGCACACGTGCCAGGCGTGAGTTTTAAGCCACCGGGTCTGGGACACGAACCGCGGTCAACTACATGGGAGTCCAGCGACATAGCCATTACGCTAACTGCTGGTTCCCAGCC
>NW_006204027.1:1002552-1014022 GCF_000334495.1 Tupaia belangeri chinensis | reverse complement strand
AAAGAATTATTTTATTGGGGCCAGCAGGTGGCATGATGGTTAAGGCGCTGGACACTCCCTTGTGGCCAATCATAGTTCAAGTCCTGGACCTGATGGCTTACTTTCTCACTTTCTGTCTGTCTCTCTCTCTCTCTCTCTGGTCAAATTAAAATAAATGTATGAATAAATAAAAAATTAAGTATATAATTCTTCAAAAAATATTTTATTTAACTTTATTTTAAAAATTTGACCAGAGAGGGACAGAGTGAGAGAGAGAGTGAGAAAGCGAACTGCCAGGTCTGGGACTTGAATCACAGTTGGCCATGTGGGAGTTCAGAGCCCTTAACCGCCACATCACCTGCCATTCCTTGTATGTTCATTTTCACAAATGAGGGAACTGAGGCCTGAAAGGCTGAATAATTTGCTTCAGGGCACAGAGGTGAGCTTTTTAAAGAAATTCTATTTATTTATTCATTTATTTTAATTTGACCAGAGAGAGACACACACACAGAAAGAGAGAGAGAAAGTGAGAAAGCAAGCTACCGGATCTGGGACTCAAACTGTGGTTGACCATGTGGGAGTGTCCAGCATCTTAACCACCACGCCACCGGCTGGTCACCAGAGGTGAGCTTTAAACCCATGCTGGTCTTACACCTTTGCCCACTGCTCTTCTGAACTAGAGATAAGGAGTTTGCTTTGTATTTTGAAGGTATTAAGGAGCATTGAGGACTTTCAAGAAGTTAAGTGAGGGGCCAGTGGGTAGCGTGGTGGTTAAGGTGCTGGACTCCCACATGACTGACCATGGTTCAAGTCCTAGACCTGGCGTCTTTCTTTCTCACTTTCCCTCTCTCTCTCTGTCTCTCTCTGGTGAGTGCATGTACCCTATAGAAAATGTTAAAATAATAACAATAATAAATAAAAGAATTCTAAAAATAGTTAAGTGATACTAGCTCTGTGTTTTCAAAGAGAAACTCTGCCAGCAACACGGAATGTGGATCGAAGAGGGAACTAGGAATTCAGAGTCAATTTTTACCCCTAAAGAAAATCTTCTCATTATAGCCACTTGTCCTTATTTAAAACAGTACCATCCATCTTGATTGCTAGGATTCGTCACTAAGCAGCTGTTAGAAAGCAAGTCCACTCTGGAGTTTGAAAAGTTGGTGTTTTAAATTAATTTAGATCATTGCAAACCATCATTCCAGAAGAGGTCTTCCAAAGGGACCATTGTCAGGGACAATGATTTGCACATTTAGGTTCTGAAAAAGATGTTTGCCAGAAGGTGTGTGCTAAAACCCTGTTTCCAGACAACAGTTTCTCAGTGAGTTATGGGGGTCCTGCGATGGGAATGTTGGGGCACATGAGATAGATACGTGAAGACTAAGGTTCTGGATGGAGTAACTGGAGGAGATTGGCTTTAGCTTCTAGGGTTTGGGCAGGTTGTGGATCATCCCTACCACTCCAGAGGGTCCAACCTCACGTTTGGAAGGCTGGAGGCCACCTGGAATGTTTCCTCCTAAGAGATGACTGGGAGAGCCTGAAATTCAGAACCTGGTTATACAGAAGCAGATGAGACCAAAAACACAATCATGGACTGTGTAACGAGTTTGGCCAGTGACAGACTGGATAGGTGACAGTGGTCTCACAGGATAGGAACAGGCTACACCATATAGCCTAGGTGTGGAATAGGTGACGGCATCAGGGTTTGTGTACGTACACTCTGTGATGTTCGCACAACGAAGGAATCACCTAGCGATGCATTTCCCAGAGCGTATCCACATCCCAGTTTTTAAGGGACATGTAACTGTCAGCGTTCTCTGGATGACAGCAAGAATCGACTCTCCCAGGTTTGCCCAGAAGGTGGCGATGTAAGATAAGCCTGACAGCTATCCTTCTGAGCCTGACTGGGATCGAGGATGGGCTGCAGAAACCAAACCTAGAGGGCGTCTCCACGACCTATTGGCAGATGTAATCTCATAGTGCCAAGCACTGGAGTCCGTCCCTAAGTCCCCTGGAGCACGAGGAGCATCCTGGCGAGGAGGAGGGTCTCACATCAGAGCTCTGAGCACCTTGGTGGGGAGGAGAAGGCAAGGGACCTTGGAATGCAGGACGGCAACCATGCTGGGGAAACAGGGCTCTTGATCCAAAACACTGCCCCCAAAACAATCCTTCCCTTCCAACTGGGAAGCTTTGACTGCTGCACTGCCCAGAGTGATGGGAGGTTGGGGAAGGTCCTGAGGGGTTCAGGCACTAACTCCCATGTAGAAAAAATAATTTGAGTAATTACGGGAGTGCAAGCTAAGGACCCTCAGAAGAGGAAATTGAAGCTCAAAGGGTGACTTAACCCCATGTCACTAACAAGTGACAGAGCTGGGTTAGGAATGAGGCTTCCAGGAACCCTGCCCACCTCTCTCTGTCCTATTGCCTTATTGCCTGCATTTTCTGCAGATCATCAGATTTTTTTTTTTTTTTTTTTTTTTTTTGTTAGAGGGCACGTAGCTTCCCAGAGAGAAAGATAAAGAGAGGGAGAGGGAAAAAACAGCCCCTCAATGGGACATGTTCATGCCACAATCCTTTGTTTGTTTCTCCACCCTGTAGAAACTTGGGGCATCCATTCACACACCCGGCATGTTTTTCAAGCCACCAGGGCCAAGACTCAAACTGTAAGCCATGTGGGATCCAGCTCCCTTAATCACAAGGCCATGGGTCCTGCTCAGGATTTAACATTTAAACATAGAATCGCCTTGATATGGAATGCCTTCCTGGCAATTAAAAAAGAAAAAAGCAAGGCTGTTGACTCAAAACCTCAATTCACATTTTTCTTTGTGTGTGTGTGTGTCTTTTGTTTTGTTTTTGTTTTGTTTTGAGAGAGAGATTTTTGCTATAGGGTGCATGTACTCACCGGAGAGACAGAGACAGAAAGCAAGAAATCCCCCCCTCCCCCTGGGGGGATGGCCGCACCACAATCCCTTTTCCTCCTCCATTCTCCTCTTGGAATCTTGGGTACGCACACACATGCCTGGTGTGAGGTTTAAGCTGCTGGGTCAAGGACTTGAATCACAGTCAACTACGCATCCAGCGATGTAGCCATTATGCCAGCTGCTGGTCCCTCTTTGCATGTTTTCAATCAATCAGCTTTATTGAGGTATGATTTACATATATTAAAATTCAGGGGCTGGCTGGTGACCTGGTGGTTAAGGCACTAGACTACCACGTGGCTGATTGCAGTTCAAGTCTCGGACCTGGTGACTTGCTTTCTTACTTTCTCTTTCTCTCTCTGGTCAAATTAAAGCAAAAATGAATAATAATAACAAATAAAGTTAAATAAAAATTTTTAAAATTTTTATTTATTATCATTACTCTTCCATTTTGACCAGAACAGACAGAGAGAAAGGGAGAGTGAGAAAGCAAACTGCCAGGTCTGGGACTTGAACCGCGGTCAGCTATATGAGAGTCCAGCACCTCAACCACCATGCTACCTGCCAGCCCTAAGTTAAATAAATTTTTGAAAAATTAATTCAAGTTTATACTTCGATGAGTATTGACTACTGTGTATGGATATTGTGTACAATTTCTAGGTGTGCCAACTCCAATAGTGTTTATTTTTAAATTTTCTTAGGTCATGTGCACTCATTGGGGGTGTAGAGTAAGAAAGCACTTCCCTCCGGTGATGGTCACTCCATAATCCCTCCTCTATTCTCCTCTGGGGACGTTGGGCATGCGCAGGCACACACACATCCTCCGCTGGGCCTGGGACTCAAACTGCACAGTTGGCCATCTGGGATCCTCCTGACTTAACCACCACACCACTGGTTGGCCTACTTAATTTAAAGAAAAATTTTTTTTATTTTTATTTTTTATAGGGTGCATGTGCTCACCAGAGAGACAGAAAGAGACAGGGAGATAGGGAAAGTGAGAAATCACCCCCTAGGGAGATGACCACACCACAATCCCTTCTCCATTTTCCTCTCAAGATTTTGGGGGTACACACATATAACCAGCATGTTTTATCAAGCTATGGGGTCCAGGACTTGAACCATAGAGTCACCTAGGTGGGATCCACCACCTTAACATCATACCACCCCCTGGCCCCAAAGGGCAGCAGTGTTTTTTAAGTGATGAAATTCATAGGCCCAGCAGGTGGCATGGTGCTTAAAGGCGCTGGATTCCCACATGACTGACCACTGAGTTCGGACCTGGCAGCTTGCTTTCTCACTTTCCCTTTCTCTCTCTCTGGTCAAATTAAAAATAATAATAATAATAATAACAAACGGAATCAAATAAATATTTTTTAAAAAAGAAATTTACAAGTGAGTCATCAGCTGCATTTCTTTTTAAATGATGGAAGGACAACTTATATACAAAACACAGAATAGCTTCTTCTTTTTTTTTTGACAGGAGGTAGAGTTTATTGTGGAAAAGCTGAGCTGGCAGAGCCCGAAACAGCAAGACAATATTTAGCCCATCTGATTACAATACTTAGGGGCTGGGGTCTCCCTCACACATCTCTACTGACCTCTCTCAGATGTATTTAACAACCATTTTCTTCTGAGTCTGCCACTGGCCACAGAATAGACACAACTCTTGAGGGGAACACCCCATCCCGTAGTCCTAGGCTCTGCGGCTCGATCCTGGCGCTCCCTTCCCGTCTACATCCTTACAGAGCACTCTGGCCCATCTGCTCAGGGAGGTGGCTTTGGCTGGCGGTGTGGGGGGCACCTTGGGCATTGACTCAGGTGGGGGGGCCACTCTTTTCTTGGAGATGGCCCTGATAGAGCCGGCAAAGGCAGGACAGTTCTCTCTCTGGTGGCTGCTTCCAGTTGTACCAGGGCTGCCAGGGGTCACCTGAAACCAGGGTGGGGGCTGGCGGAGTGGCACTCACAGCTCCATGAGAGGTACTGAAGTCAAGGTCTCGGGGTTCAAGCTGGGCAGTGTGGTAACTGAGACCGTGATCCCTGGCTTTCCGGATGGCCTGGGTCATCTTGTGTTGCTTCGTACAAAGCCCTGTATACGGGGCATGGAAGATGGGCCAACGTGGGCACGAACTGCTCCAAGAGCTTCGCGTTCCTAAAGTCGACGTGCAACTTGTTTTTTTTTTTTCTTTTTCTTTTTTTTTTTTTTTTTGAGGCGAACGTTACCATTTATCACGAATATTACATATATTTTCATGATGAAACCGGAAGTTGGTGATTTAATGATGATTTGTAATCTCTGTTGATAGATGTACAGTCTATATATTACATGCTTTTGTTTTTTTTGCTAATTATGTTTTTTCCCCTAAAACTTAGTTATTTTTTTTTTGTTTTCTTTTGTTTATTTTTGACGTGCAACTTGTGATCTCGGCAGATGGGGCAGGGATTCCCAGCAACTTTGTTCCCTCTAATACACACCCTTCGAGTCCGCTGTGGGGGTATCCTAGCTTTGTGGTTGCGACCGTCGTCAGCTGAGACAGGACGAGAACCACAGCGGTTCTGGTATTCCTCTTAGTCCAAACATTTCCAGGGTTCACCTTCATAAGGAGGAATGGGAACCAGGGAGAGGCAAAGACTCTTTGTCAGACGGGGCTTTGTTACAGAGTCTGCACAGGAACCTGGACTTCGGAGGCACCTCTGAAGGTAGACAGACTAAGAAGCCGCCCTAGCAGCGTGCTCAACACGGAGGCTGCCGTCTTGACATCCAGAATAGCTTCTTGCATGAAGGTTGTTTTTTGTTTTGTTTTGTTTTGTTTTGTTTTTTTGAGAGAGGTAGCTTTTTAGTTTGCTTTGTTTTTTGAGAGAGATTTTGGCTACAGGGTACATGTGCTTGTTGGAGAGAGAGAAAGTGGGAAATCACCCCCAGGCAGGGATGCCCACACCTCCACTTTCTCTAGGGATTATGGACACGCATGCACACGCTCCCAGAGTGAATTTCAAGTCACTGGGTTCGGGACTCAAACCGTGGTCAGCCATGTGGAGTCCAGCGCCTTCACCACTCCACCACCTGCTGGCCCCACACGTGAGGTTCTTTTAATAAGAGTCATGTAAACTCACATTCGTTGGGTTAGATAAAAGTGCTCTGTACCCTTCACATCTGTAACTTTATTTGCACCCCCTACCTTGGTGAGGTAAGCGGGTGTCATCCCCACTTGACAGGTAGGGAAGCTGAGGCTGCCCTCTAGTCCTGGGAGCAGAAGCGAGGCCTAAAGCCGGGTGTGGGCTTCGCTTTAATGGAAGGTCTTCCCTCTGTTAGAATACTGCCCTGAACCCAGCGCACCTGCCCTTCCTATTATTATTCCCCGCTGCACCAGAGCGTTTGCTCAGGGCGGCAGGATGGAGCACCAGGACTGCCCAAAACAACCGTCATTGGGCTGATAGGTGAAGGAGGGTCAGACACACTGATTCTAGTAGGAACTTTGGAGCAGTATCTTTTTTTAAGAATTATTTATTTAATATTACAATTACTGTTTTAATTTACTATAGGGCAGGTGCACGCACCATAGAGAAAGTGAAAAAGCAAGCTGCCAGGTCTAGGACTTGAACAGCAGTTGGTTATATGGAAATCGGCGCCTTAACTACCACGTGCCATTTTTTGGTTTGTTTTAATTTTGCTAGAAGGTGTGTGCTCTCACTGGAGAAGTAGAGAAACCAGGAGGGGAGAGAAAGAGAGAGAGAGGGAGAGAAGGAGAAAGCACCTCTCAGTGGAGCATGGTCAGCATTCACTCCTCCCTTTCTCCACCCTGTTGGGGTTTTGGACACGCATGCACATGTGCCCAGTGTGTTTTTCAAGCAGCCAGAGACCACGGAGCTGGCCCTGGGGCAGTATAGAAACGAGTCAGAGCAGGTAGGAATCCTGGAAAACTTGCAAATCCGCGCCTCCAACTTCTCCCCCACCCCAGGAAGATTAGGATGCAGGGAGTCTGTTTTTATACAATGAGGATGAAACAATTGTTTACAAAGGCTAGAGAAGCTTGCCACAGTGGGTCTCTAACTCTGTACCCCTCCTTTGCTCTGGGGTGTATTCGGAGTCCCCTTTAAGTTGTATGTGAATAAACTGAGAGTGCTAAGGTGCAGCAGTGAGAAAGAAACAAGGGCTGGGAAGCCAGGCGGCAGTAGCAGGGGAAAAACAAGGGAGGGTAGGCCTTGGGAAGGCTCTGGGCTGCCCCACCCATGCATGTTACAAGCGGCCCCAGGGCTGAGATAGGGCCCTCCAGAGGGTACTCAGCTTGAAGCTCAGATCTTGGCTGCAGCAGGGAAGAGGGAATTGGGGTATCCCAGTGCAGATCACCTGAAGGGACCTATCTGTAGAGGCAGAGGCCTGAAGGCTGCCATGTGCAAGATGCTTGGGCTCTGGGTCACAAGAGAAAAAAAGAACTTCCCTGATGACAGTCTTTCTCCTCCTCTTTCTTCTCTTTCCTCTCTTTTTAAATCTGCTGAATCCCTCAGGCAGCTGGGATCAACATAAGCTAGAGACCATGCGTGTACAAGGGAAATAGGGGAGCCTAGAAACAGCAGAACCTGGGAGAGGTACCCGTGTACAGAGCAAATGAGGGGAGCCTGAAAACAGCTGAATCTGGGGAGAAGGAACTACCTAGTGAGAGAGCAAGGGGGTGCTGAACCTGGGGAGGCCACTTTGTGTACCGGGCAAATATAGGGGAACCTGGAAACAGCAGGATCTGGGGAGACAGTTCGTGTACAGGGGGGGCAGAGAGAGTGAGAGGCCTGAAAACAGTTGAATCTGGGGAGGTAGATCCGTGTGCAGGGGGAACAGGGGAACCTGGAAACAGCACAATCTGGGGAGATGTGTCAGGGTACAGTGGAAGCTGGGGGCTGCCTAGAAGTGGGGGCTCTAAAGGGATGGATCTGTGCGGGATTGAGGTGGTGGGAGCCAGAAAGCCTGGGGAATCTGATGACTGGGGCAGGGCAGGGAGACAGACAAGTCCAGGAGTGGAGGTTGCGTAAAATGGGAAGTGCAATGGAACACCCTGCTAGGAAGTTCAGGTTAGACCTCTGCCTTTTGCAGAGAGGGCAGGGTAAGAAGGTCCTCTCTCCAATGGGGACCTAAGATTTTGTATGGCCAAGAGAAGGGGTTCTGTGAGCAGTTGCTACGCTGGTCCATGATGAGCAAAGCCTGGAATTCCCGAGGGGAGCCAGCCAAGGAGTTGGCAGAGGAGGGGGGACGCGGAGGTTGAGGGAACTGCCTTCCCCTGCCTGCCTTCTTCCCCACCTCCCCACCGCTCTCTGACAGGCACAGCGACTTTCTCCCTTTCCACAGAGCAGCCTGACCTCTCCCCCAGCAGTGGCCTTCTGAGTGACAGACAGACAAAGACAGAGCTGCAGACAATCGACTGAAGGAGGCCCCACAAAAGCTTCCTCTCCACCCACCACCCCTGGGAGAGGCCCTGGGCTAGCCAGGGCCAACAGGAGCTGTCACTCCAGTAGAGCTGCCCTCAGGTGACAGGTCTTCAGGAGACAGGGTGGCTAGGGGCTGGGAAAGGTCTGAGATTTTTGGGATTCTGTCCCTGGTGCCTGGAAACCAGAATTTCTCAGCCAGCTGCGGCTGTGTGTGGCACCAGTGGCCTAGCAGAGAGTGACCAGTTTCTACTATTTCTGAGCTATGGAATCTTGAGCTCCTCTCTGGGTCTCAGTTTTCTCATCCATAAAATGAACAACCAGGGACCAGCAGTTGGCACAATGGCTATGTTGTTGGACTCCCATGTAGTCGACTGCGGTTCAAGTCCCTGACCCGGTGGCTTAGACTCACCTGGTGGCTAAGCGTGGTGTGTGTGTGCGTGCCCAAGATCCTGAGAGGAAAATGGAGAAGGGATTGTCTGTCTCAGTCTTGCTCTCTAAAGGCCCAGCACCTCTAACGTGGGGATTCTTAGTAGAGCTGAGCGGCAGCTCTACTGAGCGCACTCATGCGCTGATAGTGCTCAGGGCTTGCAAGCACTGGAGAGGAGGCTGGCACTGGGCTGTTTGGGAGGGTTCAGCAAGCTTTCCCTGGCATTGACAACTCTTCTGGAACATGTGTATCTCCACTTTTCACCACTCTAAGAAGTCCTGCCTCTTAAAATTCCATGTTACTTCAATAGCTTCAAGCTTCCTGGTTTGTGGCAGGCTGGAATGTGGGAGCTGTACCCTCAGCTGCTTCCATGCAGGGCTGCCCCACCCCAGCCCTCTTCCCCAGCCTGCTCCATCCCCATCCCTGTGCTTTCCGGCCTCCCCCATGACGCTGTTTGTCCTGAAGCTGGGGATGTTGTAAGGAAGCCTCCATCTCAGGGAAAGGACCCTCCTTTCTCAATGGGAAGACCTCCAGGTACCCAAGGCCCTGACGCGTCATAGCGCCCCTTGCCCACTACCAAGCCTGGGGTTCACAGGGCATCACTGGTAAAGCTGTATGCTGGGAGGGCATCTGAGACCAGCTGTGAACAAGCTACCCTGGGAACAGGGAAAGCATACGTGTGTGTCTGTGTGTGTGTGAGAGAGAGAGAGATCAGAAGAGGGTCAGGAACCAGGCCAGGCCCGCATGTGTGTGTACCAGACCTGGCTTCTCCACTCCTCAGCTTATTCTGAAAATCACTGGTTTAGCACAGGCGCATGGTTTAGGCTCTGATGGCCCCAGAAACTCTGCCCACCTCCAGCCTGTGCAGAGAAATCATCCCCTGCGCGTTCAGAGCCAGAATGGCAGTCCTGCTCAGATGGAAGGGGGACTGTTGTTGCCTGCCTTTTCTCTCTCCGGGACCTCAGGTGACCTGCCTTGACATAACTAAGAAGGGGGAGGAGGAGGCTCCAGGGAACAGTGCTGGAAGCAGGACCCCCGGGTTCAGGGCCACCAAAGATGGCTTGTGGGGTACAGACCCCTACCCGACCAGGGCCAGTTATTCCTAACCCCCGGCACCTCCTGCCCGGCTTTCCACCGCACCGCCGGAGATGCGCGGGCAGCTCTTAACGAGTCCCAGGGAAGTGGGAGCTGAAGGGGTAGTGGGCTGGGCGAGGGAAGGGAGGGCAGGGATCTGATTAGAATCCGGGGCCGTATGGCGAACGCTGCGGAGATGGAGGTAATCACTGAGCGGGCGAGACAGCGTGCTCGGCGACAGCAGGCGGCCCGGCCGTCGCCATAGCAACCGCGGCCTCCGGGGCGCGCTGTTCCGACGTCCGCGGCGGAACATCTGCTTTGCACAGGGCTGCTGGGAGTCGGGGGGGGGGGCGCGGGCGCGGCTGCTCCCCCCACCCCGCGAAAGAGAAACAAATTAGGCCAGCTGTCCAATGAGGGGCCGCAAATGTATTTATTAATGCGAGGGAAAGGTTGTTCCGGAGCGCAGTTTGATTAATGTTTGAGTCTTCAGCTTGTCAGTCTGGTTTTGTCTCCTGCAAAAGGGGAAAAGGGAGGGGCTGGGTGGGCGGCTGGTAGGGGAGTGGGGAGGAGAGAGACAACAAAGCGGGAGGGGATGTTAATAGCCAAATAGGCTCTTTTTCATGTTTCCCTCAGCCTGCCACCCTTGATGGATGACTCAGACTGACACCCGAGCACATCAGGGAGACGCGAGCCCCTTCGGAGAGATGGGGGAATGGAAGCGAGGGGGTCGCTGGAGCCTGGCTGGGGTCTGTGGGGAGGGACTCCCGGAGGGCTGCAAGAAAGGAATGGCCTCAGGAAACCGGCAACTCCTCGGGAAACCAGAGGCAAATTGCACTGATTGTTTTACAAGTCTCCCCTCTCCGCCTGTTCGTCCCCCTGAGCCCGGAGGTCGGCGGGTGAGGGCACGTGTACCCTCCGGATTACAGAGAGGCGAGGGCCTTCACCCTGGATTAGGGATGGAGAAGGGAGGCGGCCGAAAGCTTATGGCACCAAACTCTCCTCGCTCTTTTCTTCCCCCTTCTCCCTCCTTTCCTCTCATTCCTTTGCCATATTTCCCATCTTCACTTTCCGCTCCATCTCCCCTCCGTTCTCTTTGTCTCTTCTATTGTCTCTTTCCTGCATTCCCCCCCACCCTTGGTGACATCAGCTGGCTGTGATGGGAACTGCCTTGCCGCGACGTTTTCTGTGAACACAGTCTGAACACGTACAATGCTTCCTATCTTTTCTTTCTTTCTAGAGCCCTGAGAGAACAGAGATCCCATTGGAACCCCCCAATTTGTGAGAAAATACAATCGTACTCCTTCTCTGCCCTCCCCACCAACTCCTCTTCCCCATCCTGGAGGAGTGTGGGTTGGAAGCTGATTTCTGGCAGACCTTGGATTCAAAAGCACAGAAGAGGGGCTGAAAAACTTATCCTGTGTTTTTGCGTTTACGACCCCTTGCCAGATAGATAGATAGATGATAAATAACTAACTAAAAGAAAATAGCCAAGTTCTGACATGACTTCCAGCTCATGTTACCTTCTTGTACAAGAAAGGATTGAATTTTAACATCTAAAGTTTTGCAAGAGTGAAGTTATTAAACACTAAAAAGCTGCTTGAGCAGATCAGATCCCCACTTTCTGTAGAAAAATTTGTATTCATTATTATAAGCATCCCAATTA
>NW_006204027.1:990137-1002528 GCF_000334495.1 Tupaia belangeri chinensis | reverse complement strand
GCTTGTCCTATACAAAAATGTAGCCACAGCATCAGGGTTAAGAGCAGTGGCTCAACCAGACAGTTCGTGGTGGTTAAGGCTGCTGGATCCCACATAGCCAAGTGCGTGGTCTAAATCCAGGCCCCAGTAGCTTGAAAAACATGCCAGGCACATATGTCTCTGTGCCCCAAATCTCAACAGGGTGGAGAAATGGAGACCATACCCCATTGGGGGGGTACTTTCTTCTTCTCTCTCTCTCACTCTTTTTCTCTGATGAGCACATGAACCCTCTGACTACTTAAAAAAAATTATGGGGGAACTGCAGATGTCGCCATGGTTACATCACTGGCCTCTCACGTAGTTAACCATGTTTGAGTCCCAGACCCAGTTGCTTAAAACTCACACTGGGCGCGTATGCCTGTGTGCACAAAATCCCAAGAGGAGACTGGAGGAGAAGGGATTGTGTCGTGGCCATACTGTCTTGGGGGTGATTTCTCACTTTCTGTTTCTCCTGAAACATATGCGCCCTATAGCAGAAATCGCTCTCTAAATATATATATATACAGTATACAGATTATCTAAGGAGACATGTGCCAATGCCAAATAGGTAGTGTAGGTGCTTCACGCTTTCAACATGCAGCTTTGAGAAAAGGGTTGCAGGAACTGGAGCTAGGGATCCCCATCCATTGAGAAGGTGAGATGTGAAAAAAGAAAAAAAAAAAGAAAGGAGGCGAGAAATGAAGTGGAGGAGAGTGGAGGAGGAAATGGCACGAGCAGGGGCCAAGAGGACGGCTGGCTCTTGGATGAGACAGTTTGACAGGACCTAAAATGGACACTTGAAGAAAGCGTGGTTTTGTTTTTGTTTTAGAGAGATTTTTGTTATAGAGTGCATGTGCTCGCCAGAGAGACAGACAGACAGAAAGGGAGAAATCATTCCTCAAGGAGGATGGCCACATCGCAATCCCCTCTCCTCCATTCTCCTCTATGGATTTTGGGCACACACGCACACACGCCGGGTGTGTTTCTCAAGTGGTAGGGCCCAGATTCATACCATGGAGTCAGCCATGGGTGATTCAGCTGCCTTAACTTCCACACCACCTGCTGGCCTGGGCTGTTTTTCTTTCTTTTTTAAGGGAAAATTAATGTAGCAGTAGTACAAAGAATGAATTGGTAGGAGGGAAGACCTGGACCGGAATGAAGAAGAAAGAATAGCTGTGAGAAACATGAGAAAATCTAGTGACTGGGTGGGTGTTAGGAGAGCAACTAAGCAGTAAAATCTTGGGCTTCGAACCCAGGTGACGGTGAGGCCATCTACAGGCACGTGCTGGGTCATCATCACCCTGAGTTCTGGCTGGAGTGCACTTTAGTTTGGCTGATCCCTGCAAAGCCAGCTGCCACGTCCTCGTCCTCGTTGATGTGGTTTTGAATTCACTAGGTTTCCGTGGTGGAGCAGGTGTGTTAGGAAGTCAATGTCCGTCTGTCAGTCTGACATGTGTTTTGAATTACTGGGAATTAAAGACCCTATATATTTTCAATTGTCCTTCTCCCTTGTGACTGATCTTAGAGGTTAAGGATTCATCCCATGGAGAGTATAGATAGTCCCTTTGGGGGGCTGACTTTCAGGCTGAGGTCCATCCACTCAGTACCATAACAACTGAGACAGAAAGAACCTGCCCGTTGCCGAGGCCCTGTCCTCTGGGATCTGGAGCCCCAAGATGGTATGCTGTTTGACTGTCAAGTAATGAGGCCTGTTTTTAGACAAATGCCTGTGAATCATTCCTCTCTTTTTTTCCTCTCATTCTCTTTCTTATTTTTAGTTTGCTATAGGGCATGTGTGCTGGCTGGAGACAGGAACAAAGAGAGAGGAAAAGTGAGAAATCAATCCCCAGGAGACTGGCTATGCCACAATCCCTTTGCCTCCATTCTCTTCTCAGGATTTTGGGCACACGTGCACATGCACCTGGCGTGTTCAAGTTACCAGGATTTAAATTGTGCATTGACCATGTGAGATCCTGTTGTCTTAACCACCATGCCACAGGCTGGCTCCGGTCATTCATCTTTGGATATTTTCTTCAAAGCATCTCACCAGGAGGCTGTACTTGTTCCAAATGCTTCCATTGCTTAAAACATTTGGGAAGCTCCAAGAGAATTATTTTCAGCGCCTGTAGCACTTTTGTTTTGCTCTCTCCAGAGGTACTAGATCTTCATCCTTGGAAGGGGTGAAATGGTTTGATTGCTTTTCTACGGTTGGCATTTTTCAAAAAGTTTCCAGACTTCTGTTAGCAATGGCAAAGTGATGAAACAGAATCACAGCCTCCTACTAAAGAGCCATGACACCTGAATGCAATGCATGATCCTGGACTGGATCCTGGGCTGGGCTTTGGAGGATGGAAAAGCCATAAAAGACATTGCTAAGAAAATTGATGGACTTTCAATATGGACTGCAAATTAGATCATAGTATATATTTTAAAAAGAAAATCAAGAATATTGTAGGGGCTGGCAGATGGCGTAGTGGTTGAAGGCGCTAGAGTCCCACATGGCTAACCACGGTTCAAGTCCCAAACCTGGTGGCTTGTTTTCTCACTTTCTCTCTCTCTCTCCGTCTTGTTCTGTCCCTCTCGGGTAGTTTTCTCACTTTCTCTCTCTCTCTCCGTCTCGTTCTGTCCCTCTCAGGTAAAATTGAAAATAAATAAATAAGTAAAGTTAAATAAAAATCATTCTAATGTGTGTATATATATTATTTTTCACATGTGCTCATGAGAGAGAGAGGGAAAGTGAGAAAACAACCTGCCAATCTTGAGACTCAAACCGCTGATGGCCTTGTGGAAAGTCAGTGCCTCCCCACCATGCCACCTGCTGGCCCCGAGGTAACAGTCTTGCAGCAATGTTGAACTTCTTTGATCTTCACTTTGAGTGAGGCTGTTTGTGTAAGAGGATGCCTTTCTTCTTAGGAAACACATACTAGGGTAGTTAAGAGAAAAGGAACATGATATTTGCAACTGAAATAAGTCAAAAAGCTTAGCAGTTGCTGCTGTGGCACAATGTAAGGCAACACTCCCTGATGCTGAGGCCACAGGGGGAGGTCCCAGGTTCATATCTCAAGGCCTCTCTGTGCACTCTGGGTGCATCCATATACCCATGATACTAACTGGCTGTGGCTAGGGGGACGTAGGGGTGAAGAAACTCTGCTGGGGCATCTCTGTCTTCCTTTCTCATGGAAGGAATAAGTAACTTTATAGAAAGGTCAAAAGAAATATGCATATATAAACATGTAGTTAGAAGAGAATGAAGCAAATGGAGCTAAATGTAAATAACTGATAAACCTAGGTAAAGGGCACATGAAAATTCATTATATTATTTTCATTATTGTTTGTAAATCAGAAATTTATCAAAATAATAATATTCTCAACTGGACTGATCTAAGAAGTATTTCATGTTGGGTAAATTTTCTTTACAAGCCAAATGATGTATAGCAATTGAATGTTTACATATATGTAAAATAAGAATAAAAAAATGATAATCTGCAAAAAATGAAAAACTATTTGCTGCTGCTGATGTGGAGAGTAATGTCTTTGTCTCAACTAATATGAGTGGTAATCGTGCTGGAAAAAGAAATGTTATACACTATAAAGAGACATGTGATTAAATGTAATATTAAAAAAATCGGGGCTGGCAGAGGCATAGTGGTTAAGGGCTCTGGACTCCCACATGGTCGACCATGGTTCGAGTCCTGGTCCTGGCGGCTTTCTCCCTCTCTCTCTCTCTCTCTCTCTCTCACACACACACACACTCTGTCCTTCTCTGGTCAAATTAAAATAAATAAATAAAGTTAAATTTAAGAAAACATTAGGGACCAGCAGGTGGCATGGTGTTTGAGGTGCTGGACTCCCACATGGCTGACCATGATTCGAGTCCCAAAACTGGTGGCTTCCTTTCTCACTCTCTTTATCTCTCTCTGGTCAAACTAAATAATAATAATAAATGGGCCCAGCAGGTGGCATGGTGGTTAAGGTGCTGGAATTCCCACATGGCTGACCACGGTTCGAGTCTGGAACTTTCTCCCTCTCCCTCTCTCTGTCTCTCTTCCTCTGGCAAAACTCTTGTGAAAAAATAATAAATAAAATAATTTAAAAATAATAATAATAAATCAATTTAAAAATTGAATAAATAATTCTTTTAAAAAGTTAAACCAAAAATATTCCAGCAGTAAATTTTTTAAAAAGTAATGTAAAGATAATTAATTAATTATTTTTTTAAAAAGAAATTTATCAAAATAAAAAGTTACCAGGGCCAGCAGGTGGTGTGGTGGTTAAGGCACTGGACTTCCACATGGTCAGCCATAGTTCAAGCCTCAGACTCAGTGGCTTGAAAATCACATTGGGACCATGTGCATGCATGCCCAAAATCCCGAGAGGAGAATGGAGGAGAAGGGATTGTGGTGTGGCCCATCCTCCCTGGGGGGTGATTTTTCAATTTTTCTCTCTTTTCCTGTCTCTCTTTCGTGAGTACATGCAACCCAGGACAAAAACCTTTTAAAAAAATAAAAGTAATTAGTTAATAAAATAAAAATCTACAAAAAAAAAAAACATAAAAAAAAATACTCCCCAAGATTAAAAAACCCAGTGATAGGGACCAGCAAATGGCATAGTGGTTATGTCACTGGACTCCCACATGGTCTACCACAGTTCAAGTTTTGAACCCGGAGGCTTGAAACTCAGGATTTTAGGCATGCAGGAGGGATTGCAGTGTGGCCACCCCTCCTGCCCCCAGGGAGGGGGCTTTCTTGCTTTCTGTCTCTCTGGCAAGTGCAGGTGCCTATAGCAAAAATCCTTCCCCCCAAAAAATAAATAAATAAATAGGGACTAGCAGTTGGTGTAATGGCTATGTTGCTGGACTCCCATGTAGTTAACTGTGGTTCAAGTTCTGGATCTGGTGGCTTAAACTCATGCTGGGCACATGTGCATGCATGCCCAAGATCCCAAGAGGAGAAGGGATGAGAAGGGATTGCGGCGTGGCCATTCCCCCTGGGGGGGTGATTTCTCGTTTTCTGTCTCTCTGTCTCTCTCTGTCTTTCTGGTGAGCGCACGTGCCCTATAGCAAAAACCTCTCCATAAATAAATAAATAAATAAATAAATAAATAAATAAATAAATAAAAACAGCAATAGCCTCCATTTGAAGGAGAGAGAATCATCGTGGATGTTGACTTTTATGAAACAGTCCTCTCAGGAGATGCTATTCTCTCCAGCACTTTATCAGGCATGGGATGGAAACAAGAAAGACAAGTTCATCAGATCTGTCAGTAATGTAGAACTAGAGGAGAAGGTTAATATTTCAGGAAACAGACTCAGGATTTAAGATTGCGACAGGTGTCAGCTAGTGGTGTGGTGGTTAAGGTGGCTGGATCTTACACGGCCAACAGTGCAGTTTGAGTTCCCAGCTAGGCGCCTGTGTGAGCATACCCCAAATCCCTAGAGGAACATGGAGAAGGAACTGTGGCGTGGCCCACCCCCTGGGTAATTTCTTACCTTCTCTCTCTCTGTCTGTCTCTCTCCAGTGAGCACACGTACCCTTCAGGCAAAAAAAAAAAAAAAAGAATCTCAGTAGAATGGTCCACATCAACATAGTTAAATACGATGCATGCTTCATCGGTGCTTATTAAATTGAATTGAGTAAGTTGAAATTTAAAAGAATTAAATAATAACTTTTTTTGTTTTTTGGAGAGGTTTTTGCTATAGGGCGCGTGTGCTCGCCAGACAGACAGAGAGACATAGAGACAGAAAGCAAGAAATCACCCCCCAGGGGGGATGGTCACGCTGCAATCCCTTCTCCTCCATTCTCCTCTCAGGATCTTGGGCACGCACGCACACGCACCCGGCGTGAGTTTAAGCCACCGGGTCCAGGACTCGAACTGTGGTCGACTACGTGGGAGTCCAGTGACATAGCCATTACACTAACTGCTGGTCCCAAGAATTATATAATAACGTTTAAACTTATCATCAAAAGAATGGACTCAGTAAGGGTAAGGAAGATATGGCCTAAGGGTGACATCCAAAACAGTAAGTTTAGTTGTGTCAAAGGATAAAATTACAACAATTTAGTTTAAAGATCTTAATTAGCTTTATTTGTGATTCTAGAATCGAGCAACACTTTATTTTATAAAATAGAATGAGTGTTCCAGTGTGCTGGGGAAAAGAGGTTGGTTGTTGACAAAGAAAGGCTGAAGAAAGCAGAAACCAAATGGATTAGTCATTTCTTGTCTTCCCGATTAGAGACAGGGAGACAGAATAATATAAAAATAACTGACTACTTAGCAACAAGCTACTTCGGTTTACATCTTACATCTTTGTGTAAGGATTAAAACAGACGGAATTTTATTATCATGACAATTGAAACTAGACTGCTTGGAAAACTAGGCTGTTATCTCTCTTTCCAGATTTCTCTGAAGTCAGATAACAACTTAGTCTTGGCTTGATGACATGGAACATTGGCGTGCGTGACTCCATTTTGAATTTTAGTCTGGTGTGTTGGTGCCTACTTCAGTTTAGTCCAAAACAATAACCTCCTATAATTTTCATTTAACAATTGCAACCTCAATATGTTAATATTATTCACTGTATAGAAACTATTCCAATCTGCTGAAAAAAAATATATATATAAATTGTTAATGAAATACCATCTTTAGAACAAGGGAGGTGATAGTCTCTCTGTCCTGTGCCTTTGGATTTAATCTGCAGCATTCAGCTTAGGTCTGGGGCAGTATTTACAAAGAAAGGCATTGCTAATGAAAAGGAGCATGGAGAAAGGAATTTTGAAAGGGGAGCATCTGATGACGGATACTGGCTGCCTTCTCAACATTTGGTTGGTGTCTGAACTGAGGAGAATTTACACATCCTCCAACTATTCACAAGGTAAAAATAGAACAGAAGAATGGGAATTATGGGGAGACAGTTTCTGGTATAATAGGAGAAAGAATTTTTTAAACATTAAAAACAGTTTGAAAATGAAACAGGGTTAGCTAGTGAAGTAGCAAACTCCTGTTGCTGAAAATATTCAAAGAAGAGTATTGTCAGGGCTACTAAAATAAGAATTCTTGCTGCAGGAAGGATACTCATTTAGATAGATAGAACTTGAAGTTCTAGGCAATTGTACGTCTGTTTAGAAGAGAAAAAAAAAAAAACAAAAACCACCCACTAACCTCATTGCCTTGCAATCTTTATTATACAGTGTTTACAGAAACTATCCGCAAACCATCGACTATATAAAGCTTGGAAAGCCTGTACCTAAGGCCTCCTCATTTTGAATGTTCTGCTTTCCCAGCCCCACGCCTTTTCCAATTTCCCATTTGCTCCTCTGTTGCTTCTGCAAGAATGTTTCCTGTCTGTCTGTAGGACAGCACTTCTCTTGAGTAATGCTGAAAATTCTAGGTGATGTACCAGTTTCTCCCTGAGGCTAACTCACATTTGGCATTTGCTTTCAGAGCATCATCCCTGCAGTTGAGGAATTCAGCTGGGCTTCCGGCACTCTTGCCCAGGGCAGCAGGAAGTTGGTTAGAGGTGCGTGTCCAAGGTATATGGGAGTTGTAAACCCCAAGTGAGCTCAACCCTTGAGGATGGGCTGCAAATCTCAAAATCAAAGGAAAGTAAGAGATAAGAAATCAGCTCCCCTTCTCTCCTGTAGTTTTCTCTCAATTCTTTTCTGTTTTAATCACAGGAAGAATGATTAGTCAGCCCAGGAAGGACGGGCAGAGAAAGCAGATGAGTTTTTATCTGGCTGAGGTCTGCCAGAGCTGTGGCCATGTGACTACCTGGCTGACCTAGGGTCTCCATCATGTCCCTGCCTGTCCACAAGACGGATCGGGCGGCCCTTCTCTACTGCCCTCCCCCACTGCATTCCAGGACAGGGTTGCCAGGATAATTATAATCTACTTGTGTCTCCATCTCCCTCTCTCCTACTTCTTTGGCTTCTAGGATTTTTTTTTTTTTTTTCCTTTCTCAGAGGCTGAGAAACTTCAATACTGTAGTGAACCAGAATCTGGAAGGTTCCCTCCAGCAGAAATAGTGAAGTGAAATTCTCAGAAAATATCTCTGATCTTTATCCCTTTCTGCCCATCTCCCTGCCAATGTTCATTGGGAACCTAATATTTTGCCCTTAATTGTATTTCTTTTATTTTTTCAGAGATTTTTGCTATAGCACGTGTGCACTCACCAGAAAGACAGAGAGACAGAAAGCGAGAAATCACCCCCCAGGGGGGATGGCCATGCTACAATCCCTTCTCCTCCATTCTCCTCTTGGGATCCTGGGCCTTCATGCACATGCGCCCAGTGTGAGTTTAAGCCACTGGGTCCGGGACTCAAACCACAGTCGACTACATTAGAGTCCAGTGACATAGCCATTATGCCAACTGCTGGTCCCTTTGCCCTTTGTTTTAACCATGCACAGCCTTTCCCCAAATATTCAAGCCCTCTTTGGCAACCACAGAGCTGCTCCTCTTCCAAGGCCCATCTCTCTGATTCATTGCTGAAGGAAATAGACTTGGATTTGAATCCTGTTTCTTTCTTTTTCTCTTTCTTTCCTTAAATTTTATTTATTCTATGAGCAAGAGAGAAAGCACCTTCAACAGAGTCTTAATGCCACAATCCACTCCCCAGCTTTTGCCAGCCCTAGATCATGGGCATACATGGCCTGACTGTACTCAGAGAGGTCTCCAGACAGCAGCCGGAACCATCCCATGTGGGTCTGTGTTCCAGAGTGTCCCATTTTACTGTTGCACCACTGTCCGGTCCCTGAGTCCTAGTTCTATCTGTTGCAAGCTCCACGGTCAAGTTGCAATATCTCCCAAGGCAACAATCATTTAACTTGTAAATGACAGTAATAGTTATTATTATTACCTACTTCACATAATTTTGGTAAAACTTCAGTGAAATAATGTATGCAAAGCTCGTAGCCAGTGACTAGCAAAGGATGAGGTCCAAAGATGCTAACTGTGGCTCCTAGGGTTCTTTTTGGTCTGCTAAATGGACAGAGCAGAAGGAGATGGCAAGAGCGAGGCAAACACCCCAGAAAGGAGACTCAGAGAGAGGCCATGCAAAGGATGGGTGGTTAACTGCAGGAGGGGTTTCAGAGAAAGAAGGCTGGGAGAAGGAAACGGAAAGGAGGAGTGCTCGTTGGCCTGAGGCCTGGCAGGGAAAAACAGAGTTGGAATGGACAGAACAAGACAGAGCAGGGGAAAGGGATGGACATACAGCAGATGGGAAGGGAAGATGGGAGTGACAACGATCAGGGGGAACCCCCCAGCTGGTGTGTAACAGACAAGAGGTGCTAGAGAAGACAGACAGAAGGAGAAGCGAGACAAGGCAGGGTAGGGGGTCAAAATGAGATGAGGAAGCAGGATAGGACAGACAGACTGAGAGCGAGTTGTGAACGCATAAGACGGACAGACAGATGGCAGGGACAAGAGGGTGCCCTGGGTTGCCTGCATTCTGCTGTGTTTACCAGCTAATTGAGTTAAATTGTTGTCAGAGATGTAATTAAAGGGTAGAGAGAGCTCTCTGGCAGGCCCGAAACAGATGGAGGGGGCTTTAATTGGTAATTAAATTCTTCCCTGGCAGCTGAGGAAGGAGCCTGTGCTTCAGCCTCACAAGGCCACGGGTGGCCTTCCCCCCACTCCTAGTCCCTCTCTGTGGCTCTTTGGGGAGGGGGCCCTGCTCTGCACACCAGCAGCCTGGCAGGCGGGAAGGCCTGCTAACTGCAGGAGTGTGAATGCCAAAGCAACCCTTCTTCCCTGCCTAGGCTGGCTCAGCTCCCAGGGGCTAATCCAATCAAACCCACCCAGTACCTGCCCCTTCCTGACCTCCGCACTCCCACCCACCAAATGAGCACCGACGAATGAATTCCTACGTGGCCCCTATCGCTTTACGTGGGATCCCAGGGAGGATAATAGGGCTCTGGGCCTGCAGACTGATCGGCTTAGGAAGGGTTAGTTGGTTTTGTCAGGGACCCGGGTAGACCCATCTGTTGGCACGGCTCCCATGAGCCTCTCAGCCTCTGCCCCCTCCTCCTTGCCCTCTCCCCTGGAGACACCATGCCGAGACCTATTCAGAGGGCACATTGGGCACATTGCTGTCTGGCTCTGTCTCCATCTTTCCCTCCTCCCAGCAGCAAAGAAGACAGGGAGAGGATCAGTTGCCTTGATGGGCAGATAGATGGGTTAGACTCTCTAAGATGTGACATTTAGACTAATCAGCTTTCAGCTCCAAATCTCAGTTTGACCTGCATTCATTGGAGAAGGACCCTTGGGATGGCAGATTTCCCCGAAATCCACATATTCTCGACATGTTCCACTTCAAAGAAAGAGATAAGTAAAAGGAGAGCAAAGAGGCAAGGCTTTTAAAAGCTGAGAGGGAAGTTAGGCAGAAATAAAATCCGGCAGACATGGCGGAATTATTGTAAGATGCATGGCTCACTGTGAGTCAGCAATACGGTGCCTGCCGTTCTAACAGAAGCAAACTCCATGCTGGCTGCATAAATAAGGGACCTAGGGGTCATTCTCATTCGATCTCAGCTGATCAGACAAAAGTTCTTTGTCTTGCTCTGGGCTCCAGGGAGCCTAGAGAGTTATAAGGGAGCTTCAAGGGGCTTCTGGGAAGGGCCGTGGAAATGACAGGAAGGTTCCTGAGGCACGGCGCCTGGCCATGTGTGTTTGCACTCAGTGTGCTGAGCCCGACCTGCTGGTTTACCTTCAACCCACCCATGGTGGCCTCTCTGCCCGGAATTATGCTCCACACCCACCCATCCCTCCTCCCTGGACTAACTGCTGCTTATCGGAAGGATCATCCCTCACCCAGTGTGCCCTATGCCAATACCTCCCCTCTCCCAACACCCTGACATTGCTAATTTAATTATCTGACTCCCCACAAAGGTGCAAGCTCAAAAAGCCAAGGATCACATCCATGTCACTCTTTGCTGTCCCTGACATCTACCAAGGCACCTGAGAATTAGTAGATATTGAATAAATTTTGTGTGGCATGAATAAATAAACCCACGGGGGGACCAGCAGATGGCCTAATGGTTACATCACTGGACTCTCATGTAGTTGACCACAGTTTGAGTCCTGGATCCAGCAACTTAAAGCTCACGTCAGGTGAGTGTGCGTGCATGCCCAAAACCCTGAGAGGACAATGGATTGCACGTGGTCATCCTCCCTGGGGGGGGTGTTTTCTTGCTTTGTCTCTCCTGCGAGTGCACGCATGCTATAGCAAAACATCTCTCTTCAAAAAAAGAAAAAAGAGGGACCAGCAGTTAGCATAATGGCTATGTCGCTGGACTCCCATGTAGTCGACAGCGGTTTGAGTCCCAGACCCAGCGGCTTAAAACTCACACCGGGTGCGTGTGCGTGCATGCCCAAGATCCCAAGAAGAGAATGGAGGAGAAGGGATTGCGGCATAGCCATCCCCCCTGGGGGGTGATTTCTCGCTTTCTGTCTCTCTGTCTCTGTCTGTCTGGTGAGCGCATGTGCCCTATATCTAAAACCTCATCAAAAAAAAAAATAAATAAAAGGGGAACCAGCAGTTAGCGTAATGGCTATGTCACTGGACTCCCACATAGTTGACCGCCGTTCGCATCCTGGACCCGGTGGCTTAAAACTCATGCC
Source organism: Tupaia belangeri chinensis (assembly GCF_000334495.1). Taxonomy (NCBI): domain Eukaryota; kingdom Metazoa; phylum Chordata; class Mammalia; order Scandentia; family Tupaiidae; genus Tupaia; species Tupaia belangeri. The sequence goes on along the minus strand of NW_006204027.1, from coordinate 990,897 downwards.
AGGCGCGTGTGCATGCGTACCCAAGATCCCAAGAGGAGAATGGAGGAGAAGGGATTGCGGCATAGCCATCCCCCCTGGGGGGTGATTTCTCGCTTTCTGTCTCTCTGTCTCTCTCTGTCTGTCTGGAGAGCGCACACGCCCTATAGCAAAAACCTCTCCAAAAAAAAAAGAAAAAGAAAAAAAGAAAAGAAAAAGAAAACCATGGGACTAGCTGGTGGCATGGTGGCTAAGGTGACTTGGTCCCACATCCCCAACTCCGTGGTTCAGTTCGAGTTCCAGATCCAGCAGCTTGAAAAAATGTGCCAGGGACTTGCATTCATGCCCTCACTCTCTAGAGGACGGTGGAGGAGAAGGGACTGCAGTATGGCCGTCTCCCCAGGGGGGTGATTTCTCACTTTCTCTCCTTTCTCTGTCTCTCTCTCTCTCCAGTGAGTGCACACACCTATAGCAAAAATCTGAAGGAAAAAAAAATGAATGAATGAATGAATGAAATATTCTGGGTGAAGAAAGCAAACTCTGAAAATCATCAACAAATTTATTATACAGGTGAGAGGGCTAGACGTGCAGCAGAGGGCCAGCCAGTGGTGTGGTAGTTAAAGTGGCTGGATGCTACATGGCCAAATACATGGTTTGAGTCCTGTACCCAGCAGCTTGAGAAAATATGTGTGCCAGGCACCAGCAGTTGACATAATGGCCGTCGATGGATTCCCATGTACTCAACCGCAGTTCGAGTCCCAGACCCGGGGGGCTACACTCACAC
>NW_006204027.1:987170-990012 GCF_000334495.1 Tupaia belangeri chinensis | reverse complement strand
GACAAGGACCCCAAAAGAAAAAAAAAAAAAAAAAAAAAAAACACCTCTCCAGAAAAGAAAAAACGTGTGTGCCCCTGATCTCAAAAGAATGATGGAGAAGGGATTGATTGTGCTATAGCAATCCCCTGAGGGGTACATTCTTTCTTTCTCTTTCTCTAGGGAATGCATGGAGTTTATAGCAAATTAGAAAAGGAGAAAAAAAAAGAAAGAAAGAAACGCAGCAGAGATTTAGCTTAGCTATAGAGAGGGAACTTTTTTTTGGTAGAGATTTTTGCCTCAGGGCATGTACACTCACTAGAGAGAGAGAGACAGGGATGATGAAAGGGAAAGTGAGAAATCACTCTCCAGGTGGCAATGCCACAATCTCTTCTCCTCCACTCTCCTCCCAGGATCTTGGGAACGCATGGACACATGCCTGGCGTGAGTTTGAAGCCACTGGGTCTGGGACTCAAACCACAGGGAGCAACGTGGGAATCCAGTGACATAACCTCTATGCCATCTGCTGGCCCCTAGAGAGGAACATTTTTTTTGGAGAGGTTTTCGCTATAGGGCGCGTGCACTCGCCATACAGACAGAGACATAGAGACAGAAAGTGAGAAATTGCCCCCCAGGGGGGATGGTCACGCCGCAATCCCTTCTCCTCCATTCTCCTCTCGGGATCTTGGGCACGTGCGCACATGCGCCCGGCGTGAGTTCTAAGCCACCGGGTCCGGGACGCAAACCACGGTCGACTACGTGGGAGTCCAGCGACATAGCCATTATGCTAACTGCTGGTTCCCAGAGAGGAACTTTTTTTAAAAAAAAATCTTGCTATATTTGCTAAGGAAGAATGGGGAAACCTCTTTGAGAGACAGAAAAAGGATAAAGTCATTGATGATCAAATCAACGCTGCGGTGGCCCTGGACCGTCTCTGCAGGTCTTCAGCCGAGTGATCCCAATGGTTCCCAAACATCAGGTGTTTAATCAGTAAGCCAGGGGCAGGGGCAAGAAATGGTACTTGTTACACTTTCCCAGGTAATTCTAATGACTGGCAGATAGAAACCACTGGATTAAATGTCAGGTCTCTTTCAGCTACATTTTGTTGTTTTTCTTTGGTTTTGTTTTTTTAACTTTTGTTCTGCTTGCTGACAATTTTTCCCCCAGCTAAAAGGAGTCAGCCAGGTTGATTCTTTTTGTTTTGGTTACAGGTTGTGTGCACTACCCAGCGAGAAAGACACAGAGAGAAAGTGAGCAATCGACTCTCAGTGCAGATGGCCATGCATCAATCCCTTCTCCTCTATTCTCCTCTCAGGATTTTGAGCACATGTGGCCAACGTGTTTTTCAAGCTGCGGGGTCTGGGAATTGAACCACAGAGTCTGCCACATAGGATCCAGCTGCTTTAACCTCTGTGCCACCTGCTGGCGCAGCCAGGATGATTTTAAGAGGCCTGAGAGAAGGCAAGTGTGAGAGATATTGAATTGTTCCCAGAAATTTGGCAAAGGGAGCGAAACATGCTTGTTGTGTGGGCCCTTCTCTTACTCGCTGAAGGAGATTATGGTCTGCATGTTCACCTCCACCTACCCCATCATAAAGACCAAATTTAAAATGCACACGATCTTAACCCTGCTGTAGCGGCCCCACCCCACACAATGGCACTAAAAGACCAGATTGGCAAGGCCAGAGACTGCTGGAGCCTGGGTCTGGGCACTGCCTTGGAACGTCCATCTTCACCTTTTGGTGAACTGTCACCCCCACAGAATGTTGATAAAGCCCATTTGGCTTTCCCCACATGGCCCCGGCTCTCCCTGTCCCTGAAGGCACCCAAGTGTCACATCACTTCTCTTCACCCAGGGTTGCAGAGGGGAGTGGTGAGAGGTGAGGTTAGAAAGAGGAGATGGCTAACATTCTCTCCACTAAAGCCATCCTCCTGTCTCCTACCAAGAGATCTCCTAGTGAGCGACTGTTCCTGGGGGGGGCGTCTCACTGCCTCAGAGGCCACCAGAAGGCCTTGGGAACTGCAGGGTTAAGCTGCTCCCTGAGCTGTTCCCTGTTCCTGTTTTTTTGCCCACACCGCCAAGGCCTGATTAGCTAAATACAGTTGTAAAACCTAAGCCTCTTCATTGTTCTTCTTTCTCCCTTCAGCATCCACGCTGCATCAGCATCGTCCCTGCCTCTTGTGGCCTATTACTGAGATGCACAGAATTTAGAGCCGAAATAAATCCCAGACTTCTATCATAGTAGACGTTCGCAAAGTTTTGGCAAAACTTGGTTGGGAGCGGTCAACCCTGTTTCAACCAAAGCCATTCCGCTTTCTCTGTTTTTAACTAGTGTGGTAGAGTTCTGGTCAGTGATGTGACGGTAAAAATTTACCAAACGGTATTGAACTAGAACAGAAGATAAAAGTACATGAGACTGATAGGTTCATGCACCTACCATTTGAACAGAATCCTAACCTGTTTCCTGGCTTTAAGAAAAGTTCCTTAGCATTTCTATGATTTAAGTTAAAACTGGTTTTCTTTTTTTTTTTTTATAATTATTTATTTAATTTTTTATTTATTCCTTCATTCATTTTCATTTGACCAGAGAGAGACAGAGGGAGAGGAAGAGTGAGAAAGCAAGCTGCCAGGTCCGGAACTCAACCATGTGGGAGTATCCAGCACCTTAATCACCACACCACCTGCTGGTCCCAAAACTGGTTTTCTTAATAGTACCATGTGAACTTACCATTGAAAGTAGATTATTTAAGAAATTGTGTGATCAATACAATGTGGGTGGGAAAGAAATGGAAGACAATTGTAGACACCAGAGATAGTGTGAGAAGAGGGTGGGAAAGGACAGAGGGTCAGAAAGAGGGGTAAAAAT